>NC_137636.1:29929571-30187071 GCF_963383615.2 Lipophrys pholis | reverse complement strand
GAGTCAGGCACAACAATTTCTGGCATGAAACCAAAATTTGGTTGTGATTTTATTTATTTTTTAAAGGATTTTCTTCTAAAGGCCATGAATTTATACCTATATATAAACTGTATATGGTATCAACCACCTTCACTTTTCACCGGCTATCTGGTCTGATCTGATGAAGATGTTTATCCAATTTGGGATCCGTTGAAATGTCTCTTGGAAACTTACAAGGAAGAGCAATGTTGTTAGTCACAACCAACAAAGTATGCTTTTGGGTGAAACTCCATGCTGAAGGTGATGATTAACATCTCATTTGTCGCCAACACCTGCATACACAACTCCAGGCCCACCCCCAGTCTCCACCTCTCACTAACTAGTCGAGAAGTCACAGTGTACCTCCACGTTGAGCTATAGAGTGAGGAGGGCAGGCCTTCAAACATGGGGCCCAGCTGCTGCTGTGTATTTTTGTCAGCCAACACACACACACATTGGCATCCCTTGGTGTTTGCTCGTGTGGAGGGCACATGTTACTGGGTAAATTATCACAGCGATGGTAAACAGTGTTTTTATGAGGGAATGTAGCTTGGTTGTTATATTTGAAGTCTGTGCTTTGTATACTGCTGTGCTATTAGGACAGATTGAGGATGTTTGCGCCTGGTGTCTGCACTCCGCCCATGTGGGGTGCACACAGACACACACTCACACACACATTTGCACTCACAGTGACAGGCTCGGTTGTAGTTTTGAGCCTTAAATGGCTCTTTTGTTGTTTCCATCATAAGTTAAAAAAAAAATAAAAAATAGAAAAAAAACATCACAGCCTAAGGAGTGTGTCAGTGTCACACTCATGTCAGTCTCTGGGTAAATGCAGATGAATGGCAACAGCAGGGGAGGAAAATTTTGATTTGCAAGTGAAGAGGAAGAACGTCAGGTGCTGTGAAGAATATAAGTTGTGTGTTTTACTGAGATGGAAGTCAATGCAGAGACAAGTTGTTAATGCACAATCACTAGGTAGCCCGGCACAAGCCCAATGCCTGGTAATTACTCCACATTTTGAGCAGTTGAATCATGACATGGCTGTAATGACAGTGTTTGAAGACACTATCAGGAGCTTGATAACAAGGTAATAAGATGATGATAGAGTCAAACAGATGAATGGCTCTGATACAAAGGGATTGGTGCTCTAAGATCTTCTTTTCAATTAAACTCAATTCAGCAGTGGATGAGGCTTTCATTATTTCTGCTGACACCAGGGCCTCACTTATGGCCCCCCTGGCAGCCATCCTGGCATTTTCCATCTTTGATTAGGGTAATCGCTATAAACAAACATTGCGACATGAATGCAATATTTACATGTAGCAACATGGTACTGTAAGCACTCTGGTTCTGTATTCTTTATAAAGTTGGAGTAATTTGACAAATGGCTGAAAATGCAAAGGTAGTGGAGAGCCCTGGTTAGGCTGCAGTCTAAAATCTGTTAGCTACAACAACTTTCAATTAGGTTATTAAGTATTATCTGTATTTCCAGTTCAGAGAGATTAGCTGAAATGTCATCTGTATTTAAAAAATGATAAGAACCTGAACGATGAACCTTTGGCCCTGGAATCTATTGCCTAGATAACTACTGGCCACACAGAAATCCCCAAAATATTGTCCGTTGCACTTTAATCTAATAGCCACTGGGTCCAAGATTGTAACTAAATTGGATTGTTGTGTGAACTTTTAGATCATTTTGCATCAAAGCATCTGCTGAATAAATTGGTACATTTGTATCTTTCCCTCAATGCCTGCCATGAGCTGTCCACCAGGTACATCCAACTAGGAAGAGGCCCTGGAATTGGAGAGATTATATCCCGGTTGGTCAGGGAGAGACCTGGGGTAACTCCAGAAGAGCTGGAGGACGTTGCTGGAAACTGATATTCCTGAGCTTAAGCAGGGTTAAGCAGGGAAGGAGATGGATGGATAGACTTGTATCATAGAGCTGTTATATAAAACATTATTACCACTGTATCCAGATTAGTATGTTCAATTACATGGCTTTCTGTTGGGCGTGTTCGTATATTTAGCTGTATGTGCAAACATACACATTTAAAGGAAGAAGCCCTAAGGTTGAAGCCACTGACTGGTGAAACAAATAACATGTTTTTTATTCTTGTGACACCTGTTTGTGGACTACAAAGTCGATGTGTTCGCAACAGAATAAAAATGACAAGTGTAATGATGTGAGTACATTCGAGGAGGTAAATTGTGATGAATAGACAATTAGGCAATAGCTTCTCCAACACTGCAGCTTCCATTAAAAGCAGTCCAAGTAAGAAAAAGTCACGAACAAGCGGCAAGATCATGGTCAGCCAAGGATCCCCGATGCATGTGGGGACGATCTACTGTAGCTCAAAGTGCATGACATTGTGCTTGTCCTGATAGAGAGAGACGTCAAGATACACAATTCATGACTGTCCTCCACTACGCACGTGGTCATAATGTTATGGTTGATTGGTGTGGAGACCTGGTATATGTGCATGCATGTATCTGTGTGTATATATATATATATATATATATCAGCATCTCTCCTTCCATTTGGTGTATCAGTGCATGCAGCACTTTGCAATACAAACAGGCTTGACTGATTACGTATTCCATCATATCATCTAGTCCAATAATGTATATGAAAGTCAGGTCACACCAACACTTCACATATAATTGTTGTGCTCATCTATAATTTCCTGAATACGGTTGAGTATGAGAGCTGTTGCTGCAGTTAGTATAACCCTCTGTATAACCGTTAGGTAGCTGGTGCGTGGATTGTCCAGCCATTGTTGTTAGTTTAGCATTTTAGAATTCCCCATTCTGCACTGATAGAGTGCTCAATCTCTCTATGAATGGAGGAAATGGAGGAAAGAAGGGAATAATGATGATGACACCCTTCCCACTTTTTTTTTTTTTTGGCCCCAATTACCCACTAATGCGTGATAAAACCAGAAAAATGGACAGTCGTTATGTGCAGGGCCTTCTACAATGGCTAAATCATTCTTTCCCTGCCTGCCGTTCTTTGGATGGGAATAATCATGTTTTGTCCCAAACACCTGCGCTTCAGTTGCCCTGACCTGCCGCCCAAATGAGTGCAATTAATGACAATTACCCTCCAGGTGTCACAACATAGACATGTACTGATAGGGACCTATCTGCTGGGAGCACGTGCTTGTCTTCCAAGTAAATATGTAATGATAACAGCTGTAACACAGTGGGGTGGAGGGGGGGCGCACAATTGTCACCAGTGCAATCTATTTGTGTTTGCCTCGGCTCAGCACCACATTATAACCAGTCCAGACAAACCGGAATGGATAGACTCGTGTTTTTCCCTGGGGGATGAAGGGTTAAGGTAACTGGAGGTATTGGGATTTCTAAGCAGGGGAAGATGTGTTCAAGCGTTAGTTTCTCCAGCTGACCTTTAATACATTTAATTCAAAGAGCACTATCAAGGAAAATTTGGGAGTTCATTTTAAATATTTCAGAGTCTTTTAGTAAATACCACGTGCCCTTCTGCTCTTTTTAGTTAACTGATCCGATCAATAATTAAAGAACCAAATTAGTTACAGAAATTAGCAATCAAATAACCGATTGGGTTTATAACAAAACCACAAGTCTGACCAGCTTTACAATGAGCTAACAAAGCAAAAGCTATTTACAATAACAATTGAGACAATGTTTGACAGATTCAGTATCTGACCGTTATACTGAGTATAGCTGTATGTACAAGTAGTCTATTCAGGGTGATATTACCATCAACTTTCCAAGTGCATTAGGTGCCCCTAGTTTGGTTTTACCTGCAGTTAGAGGTACTAAATGTAAAATTTGAATTCCAATTATTTCAATATCATGAAAAGTGTCCTCCACATGGGGTTGTTCACGCAACATTTCAAGTGAAAATGCATCATTTATGCATTTCAGTTTCAGAAGTGTGCATGGCAATGTTTTCAAAACAATGTCCCTTTCAACAGAAACACTGAAACCCTGAAAATTATGTAGTAAGCACGCCAGGCCACTACTTGGTGCTGTTGTTAGTTTTTTGTCATGAAACCACACACACTTGCAGAGAACAAGAGACATTCGTATGGACAGGTGACGAAGTTGGATTGCTGTTCTGGGTGACTCTCAGCAATAAAAACCACCAAGTCCCAAAAGGGTGAGCAGCACATATAACACTCTGGAAGCTACCATTGTTGTTACTGTCCATCTACTCATGCATGTGCAGAAGAACCATTTACCACGGCTGTTGTGCACATGGGCAGTAGCAGCGTTTCAGAAAAGTTGTGTTTGCCCCAGTTTACATGGAGATAGAGCATCTTCAAGACGATCCACCCTGGAAGCCATTTTGAACTTGTTGCATTGTCAGTGACTCAGAGGACCGTTTGCCGTGTAAATGGACAACCAAAACGCAACAAAAGTTTTCTGTTTTCGTTTGTAAATGTTGCCACGTACACACGGCCCTAGTTCGGTTTCACCTGCGTTAAAATATACTAAATATAAGATCTGAATTCCAATTGATGAATTCCCTCCATATTAATTCCGATTTCAAACTGTCGGGAGCAAAACACTTTGGATCAACAGCAAAACATTTCAAATTCAGGCCCCGTTTACACGACAACGAATTTGAGTGTATCCGCCAAACTTTCTTCACTTTTGGGGGGTCCGTTTACGTGGCACCAGTTTGCGGATGCACTGTATCCGCAAATTTTTTAATCCGGCTCCCAAAGTGGAAAAATTCTTTCACGGCACAAATCCCTCCTGCGGAGACTGATGGAGGTTACAGAGCCTGCTACTGCGCATGCACATCTCTCCCCCTCCCTCCTGCTCATTCAGTTGTAAACAAACATGGCACGACCCGCGGTCCATATTCTAATTTTATCGTCCAGATCAGTAGTTTAATAGTTGAGACTCACCCCTGATAGCATCCGATGTGTCATCAGTCCATGCGGATGTCGAGTGCTCTCCATTTTCTTCACGTTTATAGTGTTTTGTTCTCTGCACACACGTCTGTGTAGTTTCATTACAAAATCAAGCAACAGCGCCCACCAGTGGCCCGGCGTACTAAGTACATCGTTGTCTCTGTGTCCGCTGCTGCAGTGTAAACGCACTCCTTTTATTTAACGGATTAGGTGTTGTCACGTGAAACGTTGTCGCGTAAACAGGGCCTCGGTGGAAATTTGAAAAGAGGAAACTTATCAGCCACTTGAGCCTCGCAGCAGTGAAAGCACCAACAACATTACATTATAATGGTAATGGCAAGTCCAGGGTCTTACAAATAGAGCAGTTTTCAGAGAGAGGTTCCCGGAAATGATATTCCCTGCATGGGAAGAAGAGTAGGAAGGAGTGAGTGCTTTTTTTTTTTGCACGCTATAGAGAGGAAACCAAGCCCATGTAACTTCTATATATTGGGTGGCAGTCTTCAGTCGCTTGCAGCATGTTGGAAGTTTGCTGTTTCGATAGGCAAGTTGCCAAGATTTCAAGCCGTTGTTGTGTTTACTGAGGCTTTTCGCAGTGTTACTACCTGCTGCTTCTTCCTTTATTATTGGGCAGCTTGGATGCAAGAGTGACCCACTTCAACATACCATAGTACTGGGTATAATTTGAGCCTGAACACAGTGGAGATGTTTTGGCTGTGTGGACACTTTTTAATTGCATTTTATTTTATATCATTACTTTGCTCATATTTTTTTGGGGACAAAAAAATAAATACATGATGCACTTTTGAAGGGGTTTGATTCCTTCCAGCAGAGACATTCAAATTCCAAGACCTCAACAGGTTCTGAAGTAATGTAGGTGAAAAAACAGCAAAAGAAACCAACGTTTTAAAAAACTGTAATTTGGAAGTTCTGTCAACATCAATAATTGACTCGAATTTTTCTGGACAAAAAGTGTAAATACATTTACAACTAGAACATTCACGTGCTTTGTGTAATAATGTACAAACCGTGAAGAACTGTTACAGTCTTTGAATATTTTACTTAGGCTGTACTCTTTAAATGGTGGCCGCAATACAATCTGAAGCACATTTCCCTCTGTGAAGGGAGATTTCTCAGGTGCTGAAGTCAACTTTAACCCTCCTCCTCATGTGGGTTCACCGTCCTTTCCATCTGAACTTGCATTAGCATAAAGGCATTAAAATGTGAATAGGAATTAATTTGGACTTTCCCCTCCATAGGAATTAATGGAAGTTTGTTCTGCCTGTACCCCTCAGATGGCTTGCACTCCTCCACAGTCCATAAATATTAATATTAATACGGCATCGCATTTAAAGGTAGCGCTTGACTGAAGCCGTATACAGAATATTATTAGAGATCACGATACGTTTCTCATGAGAAGTACAGCTGAGTGAATGCATTGCCTTGCCGTTGTGATCTGTAAAATCCAATCTTCATACAGCACAAAAAGTTATTTTCAGAGAGACGGAAGATTAGCAGGGCCGAATGGCTGCTGTCTAAAGCCATTAGGCAAGTGGGGATTTTTTTTTTTTCTGCTCTGAGTTGAGAGAGAAGGGCCCACATCTTCACTTCTATCAAGGTACTGATTCACAGTCACACCACTGTAGCACAATTATCATGCTCGAGCAGATCATCTGTGCAGATAACTATTATCACCGTCTCACCGCATCGCTCCAGTCTACTCACCCACATAATACAGACCACAGAAGTTTTTTGACGCTCCTCCAAATCACCGTATTCACCCTCTTTCTTTTCTTGCATGGTCTTTGTCACTTTCTTGTGTGTGGTTGTATCGCACATCTTGAATAGTTGTGGGGGGTTACTAGAAAGCTGGGGCCCAAACACAGGCTTGTGTGAAGCGTCTACGCAAAAGGCAATCACTTGATATTCATTTTATTATGATGGAGTCATAGCAGTAAATTTCACCCCTATTTTTCTCCGTTTGACTGATCGTTGCATCAGTAAGAGCGAATACACGACTGTTAGTGTTTCGGCCCAAACTCTGTTGACTTGTCTGAAGAAAAGATGAGGCTTGTGTGAAAAATATTCCGCAGGTCCTCTATTTTCCTCTGTTTCCCTGCTTGAGGAGTGCTGATCCTGACAGGTTACAGTGGGCAAGGTGAGACATGTTAGTGCTGGGGGCCGGTGAAGGAGGGAAGGTAAGAGCATGGCTTCAAAGTCCCAGTGTGTGGGTTAAAGCTGCATGCTGCCACCCCAGCAAGCTCAGTAAACAGTATCCGCCTTTAATCTCTGCACCGTAATCTTCACTCTTCTCACATTTAGCCAATACGCTCTTGCTTTGTTCCTGGAAGAAGTGAAACGTTGTGCTGAGAATGTATGACGTTAGAAAAAAAAAGAAAAAAAAAAAAAAGAGAAGAAAAGCACGACTTATTACTACACAAATCAATTACCAAGAGTAGAATGGGTAGAGCCAGCTTGATGTAAGGTTAATATCCCCTCACATGCTGTATGATAATAGGCCCGGGCATGTTTTTCTTTTAAATGCTGTGTTGTGCGTGGTGATAATTCTGGTGAAAAGAGCACAAAGAAAGTCAGAACCATGAAGATACTCTGTTAGAAACTGAGAAGTAAACATGAAAGACTGTACAACAACATACTGTGTAATTCTTTTTTTTTTTTAAAACAATGTCTTCAATTTATATCCATTCCAATTACTGCACTTGTTCATTGAGTCCATTTTTAGTATTTGACAACTGTGTAAACTAGAAATCGGGTTTTGAGAACAAACCAGTGAACTTCCTTGACTCCAACCACCCGCGGGTGTTGTGGAGACATGCATGTTGCAGTAAGCCCCGCGAGCCGGGGTTATATTTGTGCATCAGGTCATTTCTGTAGCTGGCTGGTCCGGGTCGGCTCGCTCCCCTCCGAGAGCCCTCTCATCAAGCCAGCCTCTCCTCTGTCGCCCTCTTTCCCACAATCCCCATAAACTCTCATAATTGCCACATTAAACTTGAGTTTATTATTTTTCTCCAGGTGCAGGTGTGCAGATGATATGAGCCCCAGGTTGCATTTACATACAAATTGAAGGTTTTTATTAATCAGGCAGGCAGCAGGAATCAAACGGCAACACTCCATCAGGCCTTTAAATACATTTGGTGACATTTTTACCCGGCATTAGCATGATAGGGCAAGCGGAGTATAATGTACCAATGATTGCTTTTCCATTGAAAGCACAAACGGTTTCATTTTTCCTGTCATCTCAAATAAGTGTTAAAGAGGGTTTGGAGGCTATTGTGCGAGTGCCGTATGCTGGGGACTTGGGACCGCTGATGGCCATATTAAATAACCATTAGTGCCTGAGCTTAGATCATTGTGGCATCCGCCTCCTCTGAATTTATCCTGTGATTTCAAATGAAGGCAAGCTGTGCCAGCTTTCATAAAGTGCTCCAGCCCTCTCCATTTTTCCTCAAACTAAATGCATTACAACGGTAATTTTGTGACTGTTAAGATAACTAGCGTTAACAAGCACTTAATTAAAATGTACAATAAATAGCCGTCTGCAGCCTTATCTCCCCTCCAGAGCGACGCTGGTAGGAGGCTCCAATGCTCAGGCCGGCTGTTCCCCAGCTCGTTTGCAGATTAATTGCTTTTCTGTCTGGCGAAGCCTGCCTCTTCTGCAGCCAGATCGTAAATAGCCAGATAGGGAGTTTATCAATCAGGGCTTTCTACCTCACTGATCTCCCCCACACAGCCCTGTCTGTCTGACTGTCTGTCTGTATGTACATTTCCCACTATCAAACAGACTCCATAAATAAACTTCCAAAAGCTTCTGTTACACAAACGCTTCAATTAGCAAATGGGTTTTCATTTTCTGTGGAGCCGCATGAAAATAATTGTGCGCAGTCTCTTAATATGTTGCATTGTTTTTTACTTTTCAAATGTGAACAAGTGATTTTGGCGTGCGTGTGTGTTTGTCTGCCTGTGTGCTCTACACGGGGACTTTACAGCATGGGTATCTGTGCCTGCCATGTAACAAATGGAACCTTGTTGATGCAGGACTCATGTTTTTGTAACCTTTGCCGACACCATATTTATGTCTATCTGTCCACAAGCATATACGTACTTTACGGCAGTGCATTTTGCGCCCGTTTATGTGTACACTGGGTGCGTACAAATGGGCCTTAAGTGTATGGCGGGGGTTAATCAAACACAAGCCACACATAAAAGTGGCCCGGGGTTGTGTGAGACAGGACAGAAGCAAAGGGAGAGTATTTACAGTAATAAAAGTTAACAGCGGTCAGCCCCTGAGGATCACATTACTCCTCAGACATGTGGCTGCAGCTTTCCTCTTGCAGCTTTATGGACTTTGGCCCTTGGTAAGCAACCTGCAAACCCTGTTGTTTTTTAGAAGGAGGGGGGGAAAAGAAAACATAAAAAAAGCAAAGTTGCCCGCTGCCCTCCCTCCCCTCCCCTGCACACTTAGGCGCCCCCCCCTCCTCTGTCGGTGGGCCACCCTTCACCTCTGGATGATAAATCTGCCTACAGAAGCTGTGAGGGGGAAGACCCCCACGCTGGAAGACCCCCATGAGTCCTCCATGACACATCCTGTTTGTGTAGTCAGGGCTTCAACCAGTGATCTTTACACTCATAATTCACACAATGACAACACTTGCTCCCGTGCTATTTTTATATCTCTGCATTTTAGCACCGTGATGGTTTGTTATTGCCATCAAGGGTGCGTTTATTTTGCATGTATAAGATATGCAATGTATTCATGTGTAAATTTAACAGAATATGGAAAAGCAAAGTGAAGAACAGTAAATACTTCACACACAGCACACAGAGTATTTCCAATATTACAACTGACTGCAAAGCTTTCATTAACATGTTTATTTGCTCTTGTTTATTCTGAAACCCGGATTGTGGAGCCCCTTGACGTCAGTCTGCTAGAAATTAGAAAAGTTATGTCAAAGTATGTTTTTGGTGATGCAACTCCTGTACTTTGAATAAACACTGAATTTGCAGGTTTGAACAAATATATTCATGTGCTTGTTGCATATATTTCCCCACTGCGGGGAAGGGTAATTGTTGTGTTTTCACAGTTTTTCTTCAATTTTGACTGACTGTGGGAAATCGGCAATGATGATCATGTAGCGGCTGGAGCTCCGTTCCGACAATGTAGCAGCCTAGCAGGGGCCCGCGGGAGCGCTCGGTGGCTCTCTCTTTATATCTCTGCTGCATGAAGAGACTGTCAAACCTGCGAGCACCAGTTACACTAACAGCTGAATTAAGAGTTCCTCGAATATTCCCCCTGCATCCTGGCACCCGACACAGGGAGAATTGTGCCATTTGTGGTGTTCGGCGGTCTGGTGGCCACTCGACAGGGATGCTACAGTTATCAGACCCAATTTAGTCAGAGTGATTTATAATGTGAAAACATGATGAATGTACCTAAGCTGGAGGTGTGGAGGAGGTAGCTTCAAGGAGGGGAGGAATTATATGGACGTGTCAGCTTGGACACGTGGGAAGTCTCCCAGCAGGGGAAAAAAAAGGGAGTCGACACAAAAACTGTGATCAGAGAAAACATGGCATCTTGCCCCTTCAACCTCGACTGTCATAAATTAGTTTTTACAAGTCTCTTTGTCTTCTGGCTTTCACATCCTTCTTTAACATACGTCACAGAAAGTTCTGACCTCGTAGCAGAATCTTCAGATGTTTATCTGCCCATAGCACTGTAAATAAGTTTTCTCTGACCTGATTTCAACTTCATCAACGTGTAAGAGTAGTGTTGTTCTTTAAAAACAAACATTAATCTTTGGTATTTATTTCAGAGCAGCTGGGTTACTGTCCTTTCTTGACTGGTTCATTCCATCCTGGGTTATTGCCACCCTCTGTTGTGACAGCCACAGCAGATACAATCAATACATATATCAACATTGGCCTAAGTAGGTCAACAGAGGAAGATAGCACATCTTTCAGGGAGCTGCAGCAACCTCATGAGAGTTTATGGAAAACAAAGGGCGATTGTAATAGATTTTACTCAACTGTCCCTCCTTATTGTTTGGGCTTTGAGGAGGAAATGGAGTTACAAACGGAAGGCGCATTTCTATATATGCAGATAGCCACACGCAGACTCACACATCCACATCACGCATGCTTCAGAGTCAGTCGCCCGTCACTTTGGAGGTACTTGCCTTGCCGTGATTTGTGCAGTCAGTGTTCCCGGTATAAATCCCAGCGGTCACCTGGAACAGTAATTCAACACAGTGTATATTTTCCATAAATAATTTGTCAGTCATTGATTTCCGGTGCGGGAGGAGAAATATGCCTCGTCCACCTCAAGGGGCTGTGGATGTATCAGGTGCTCACTTTTGTGGTCAAAGTTGTGACAGCTCAAGCCCATATGTTGTGATTGCAAAGTGTAAATTTATTGTCGAATGGAAGCAGACATATCCAGAGATGGAAGACATCAGAACAACTTGGTAGATACAGAAGATTTTGTAAACTGTAGTTTCTGCAATTTGGGGGGTTTCAATGACATGCTTGTGTTTTTATTGTTGGAATCTTTTAATGCATACATAAACCAGCTTCAAAATTTAAAAAAATTAAGAAACTGAAAGTCTCATAAGTGGTGAAGTAGTTTGCGTCTCTTTCTCTGTTCTCTCTTGAATGGTTTCCTTGTGCAGCACAAGTTTTCCTACAAACTAAGTCCTAAAACATGCATTTGAAGTTAATTGATGACTCTCAATGTTCAGGAGCTGTGAATACGACTGTGACTGTCTGTTCCCCCTTTTTTACGTGGCAAAGTTGCTGTTGTTTTTTTTTTATCAAACATAAGCCAAATTTGTGCAATGTCCTTGAAAAACACCCCTTCTTAAGATTTAACTGTGCCATATATGAATAAAAAACCACAAATATTATCTTCTCCTTTTTTTTTTTCTTTTGCACATGAGCATGGATGAAAGTTTAATGAGAGTAAGTTCCCTGAACTTTCTTGATCGTGTAAGCTGACATTAATACATTGAAGTTTGAAAGGGCTACTAAAGTGTTGACAGTTTACCACCGGTACATGAGAGGAAATTAAATACTGCGAAGAAATCGGAATAAACACCTGTAACTCTGACTGTTTAAAAGACACAAAACACTGCTCAGCTCTTCATAAAAGGATGGAGAGCGACACTTTTCCAGTTTTCTGGCCTCCCATAAACAGAGATATACATCTTCCAAAGGACTTACAGAGATCATTAACTGCCACCGTGGGATGAAACTCTCGCCTACACAGGCAGAGAGGAGTTAAAAAGTCTGTCTCTGTTGGTGATTGGGTGTGGCCATTTTGTTGCAGTGTCACCTTCTGACTGATCAAGTTGTTGATTGGTGTGTTTGCTCGCACCGCAGAGAGAGAAGAGAGGAATTGATGAGGTTTAATTGGTCTGTCTCTTGTCAGCTCTCATTAGTTCCTCATTTAACACTATCTGATGGTGTGAGTCCATTGCACCTACAGGGGCGTGAGTGTGTGGGCGAGCAAGGGAGAGAGAGAGAGAGAGCGCGAGAGAGACTACTATACGATATTTTGTGTGTGTGTGTGTGTGTGTGTGTGCGTGTGTGTGTGTGTGTGTGTGTGTGTGTGTGTGTGTGTGTGTGTGTGTGTGTGTGTGTGTGTGTGTGTGTGTGTGGGTGTGTGTGTGGCTCTGTTATTGAATCCAAGTGTTATCTTGGCTCACCTTGGGGTGTGGTGGTGATTTCTTCGTGATCAATAGGGAGAAATCTCTTTGGATCAAACCACAACGGTTTCAACCTTTTCCAATGAAGACATATGTGGGTACAATATGTACACTGGCCTGTGTGTTACACCTTTGTATGCAAGAAAAAAAAACAACAACTCATGTTTTAGAGACTCACACTTCATCTGTTTAATCTTAAATCTAACATACTGTAACACTTTGTGTTACTACATTTTTCGCAATCACTAGAATTATATGGATTAATACCGAGTGATTCATAAGGACTCAAACTCTGAGCAAATGTTTTGAGAAGACTTTTGCAGCTTGCCATTATAAGCTACGGTTATTATACAGCTTGACAGTTTCAATGTGGACATTCAAGTGTGGGTTGTGTAACAGAATTTATTAATAGAAATATCGGTGTTATTTTTATTTTGTCTGTTTGAGACATAGTTTCTGTAATCTGACTGGCCACTAATTGTCATTTGTTCTGAGTAATGTCAATCAATGTGTAAAATTGAGACATAGGACTGTATGTGAAAAATAATCATCCACTGTAAAAGAAAAAAAAACAACAACAACAAAAAAAAAAAAAAAAAAAAATATAATGAATGTGAGAGCTGGCAAAGGTTACATAGTGTTGTTCTGCACTGTTTAAAGTGTTTAGTACTATACTTGATACCTCAACTGGAACTGGATTCTGAATAGAACAATGTAACCAAAAGGGGTTTTATCAAACCAAATATTGATGTTTACTGTGGAAAACGTGCATCACAAATGGTTATTTGCCTAATGAAGGGTAAAAAAAAAGTTTGTCAAATCCTTTGTGAGGGAGAGAAACTCCAATGATAAAAAAAATTATATCCACAGACAGAAGCACGTCTATCCATCCATCCATCCATCTGTTGACTGAACAATTAAAAAGGTTTATTTTCACTCAGCAGTCTAAAGATAAAAGCTAGAAGTAATTTCCAAACTTAGAAAATAAAAAGTGTGGGACCATACGTCGCCCTGTGTCTTCCCCCCTAAAGATAATCCGACTCCATCCTGCCTCTTCAAAGAAATATATCATGCATGTTGGTTTTAAAGATCAGGACTTTGTGTAAACATGCTGTTAAAAAGGAAGATCACAAGAAGAAGATCATGTTTGTTCTTGTCTGTTTTGAAATATAGCTCAAGCACACGAGAGTTAACTATTACTCATCATTTCCAGTTTTCCTCCAGGAGCTCACAGGGCATAATTATGATAATTTTAAAAAATTGTCATAATTGCAGTTTGCCTCACACATTGTTGTTAAGACACAAAAACACATAAGAATCTGATGAAGACAGTTGAGATTGTTTGCACAAATTAGCACGTGTGGATACCCCCCGTACCTTCAGTCAGGCCTTCCTCCCGTGAGTGACAGCTGTTAAGATGACTTCAATATGCTAGTGAGAATTGGTGTGGATATGGCGGCAAGCTGTGGAATTTGCTGCTGCTGCTTGCTGATAGCTCTCTGAGGGCTTGGGTGTCACTCCAGTGATGGCCTAAGAGCCATTAATTTTAGCCTCTGGAGTGGTTGCTGTAACAAGATCCTGCACCCCCCCTTCCTCACAGCAAGACTCCTAAATATACATTTATTTTCAGAGGGAGTCCCCCCTCGTCAAGATATGATGGATGTTGACTAATCAGATGGCGTGCAAGTGCATGTCCACAGTCAGGCCTCTCCACGTCGGCTGACTGGCCGGTGTAAATCACCGCGAGGGGGCTTTGTTGGGGTCTTGTCTTTGGTAAGGATCTTAGAGATATGATACCCTGTGCTGTTGCTGCCTGAGTGGGTCTATCTTAAGACTCCACATGGAGGTCTGGCATTCACCAAGTCTCTGTAGGTTTGAGGGCAGGCAGGCGGAGGGCTGCCCGTAGCCTACAGTTACTCCCAGAAACACTTACCATGTGCCTCCCATCTATTCTTGCCTCTCAATGGCAGAGACCCACGTACGTATCGAGATAAGCAGTGCCCTTGTTTGGCTTTGACTTTGGTGCAAATAATGCCCCGATCACTGGCTGGGCTCGGATGCTGTCTGAGGATAGACATCTTTACAACATCGACAGATGCATGCGGAGCGAACAATCTGAATATACTCACACAAGACAAATGCATCGTTGGGGTTTCTTGTCCTTGCCTCTCCAGTACACAGTTCCCCATTGACAAACTGATTCTTCCTGACACTGGGTGCTGGGTTGCAGGTTGGGTCAAGGGATAAGCAAGGCTAACACTTGCAGGCTCTGTGGGGGTAGATCCTGGCAGCTATGGGGCATGGCAGATGGTTCAGGGGCAGGATGAGGCTTCCTGGCCTGGCTGTCTTTGACCTGCAGTGTTGTTGAAGAAAAAACAAACAGTTACACTTTGGATTACTGCTTGCAGTGTACGAGTGGAATTGATCCAAAGGTAAAGCAACCTATATCAATACGAGGATGAATCTTAATTATTAGACCTTGACAATCTAGATCATTATTTTAAAAAACTGCTGAGATACCTCATGCTAACTTTCCTTCATCTTTGCTGTTCCGTCTGTACCCACTGACAGCTTTATAGACCCATTAACTGAGAGAAGTATACCTTTAAGTTTACTCACATGCGCAAGCGGATTGGTATGATAATCGCTGCAGTTACAGTGTTTTGCACTTTTACCTCACATCTCTGATTTCATCAACAATACACAAACAAAGTGACAGCGCTGTTCCATGCCAGAGCCTCATTTCATCTCTATGTGTCTAAACTTCTCTCTCCTACAGCACTGCTGTGAGATGCAGCATTAAAACCTTAGATGGAGGAAAGAAAGGAAGAAAGAAAGAAGAGAGTAGGATGGAGGAGGGGGTCGGTGGTGTTGTTTAAGTGAAGAGCGTGGCGTGTCCTGGAGGATCTAATAAGCAGGTTGAAGCCTGATAAGGATAAGCTGTCCCTCTGGCTCTGGGGAGCCTTGTTTTAACCCCCCACAACCCACCCATCCTCCTCCTCTCCTTCTCCCTCCCCTCTACTTTTCAAGATGTACTCCACTGAAAACAAGGGGAGGACAGGGTGATCGCACGAGAGAAGCAGATGGAGTGAAGGGACGGTGGATGGGAGGAAGAGGGAGAAAAGGGACGTGAGGAGGAGGTGTAAGGTGCTGGAAAGTAGAAGGCAGCGAGGAGGCAGCAATGGATTAATAGAAGCAGGAAAGATGAAGATACAATGAGAAGTCAGGAGAGGACAATGGGAATATGGGAAGGGGAAAAAGAAAGAGAGAAATGAGGGGACTAAGGGTAAGAAAGAGGCAGAAGACAGTTGATTACAGGAGAAGAGTGGACGAGACGACACAAAATAAATAGGGAAAATGGTGGGAAAGGTGAAGAGCAAACAAGCTGCAAACTGGTAGACAAAAAGAGAGTAATAGAGAGAAGAGATGAGAGGAGAAAGAAAGGAAGTTGAGAGGACACAGCTTATAAATGGGCTGAAAGGGACCTGCTGGTGTGTCAGAGCTTTAGATCCCACCCCCTCCCCTGGGGGGGAAAAATAGAGAAAGGAGAGAGGAGAGACATTGACCTTGCATTATTTATGCTTAGCACTATTGGTCCAAGCAGACGCTGCTTCCCCATTGTGTCTTCTTAATGAGGAACCGCTATGAAGCTAAGGAAGACGAAACACCGCAGAGAGGCCAGTCTGTGTGCATGTGTGTGTGCTTTGGAGGTGGGAGGTCATTAGAGTCCAGCGTGCAGTTGATAGTTTAGTGAACAAGGATCCATGACACAAAAAAAAAAAAAACGGGTTGTAATAGGATGGTATACACACACGCACACACACACACACACACACACACACACACACACACACACACACAGATGTGTGTGTAATACAGGCTTACAGTTTGTCGGTAAAGTGTTTACAGAGTCAGTGACTATGAAGAGAAGGAGGAAGACGAGAGGGTCAGAAGTCATTTCCTTGAGCTCATTTTATTCTTTCTTTTCTTATAACAGCAACAGGAAACTTGATCACACATTGTCTAGAACAGTCTGAAGTCTATCGAACATTTCTCCAAAATAATGGAAACGACGGTCTTATTGATTAAAGTATTTTGTGATAACATGTCTGAAATATTTGTTTTCCAACACCTCAAACCAGTGCAGATATTTTTCTGTGTTCGGCTCCTCACATTGAAATAGAGTGTTTTGTTTGTATATTCAGATATTTAGAAGGAATATACTATATTTCCTTACAAGCTGCCTTTGAGAACACCAAATATTCAACAATATTGGACATAACTGAGGGAAATACAGAACTAAAATCGACTGGAAATGCTCAAGTAAAGTGCCACATCCTCAAAACTATTCGAAAAGCAGTACACACGTAAATGTCCTTCATCATTGTTTGCACTTTAGTGATAGCTGATGTATATTTAACATCACTTTGTTCACTCATTTAGTGTGTCCTGTTTAACTTTTTTTTTTCTGTCCTGTTTAACCTGTTTAATTTCAACACAAAGCTAAACTATCAGACATCAGAAGTCACTCCAGTAAAGCACACGAAGAAAGCAATTCGGCATTTGTACTTCGTCTTTGAAGATAAGTAATTTTTTTTCCTGGTATTGGTATTTCACTTGAAAAAAAAAATGTTTTATGGATTTTTGCTTTTTTGTTTTCTTTACACATGAACACACATACTGTATATGTACTTTCATCTCCGTACATTCATCAAACTGACTTGTTGCACATGCATACAGTATAAATGAGTGAATTTAGCATCCTGTACTTTTACTGTCAGTGTTTTTTTTTTTTTTTTAACAAAATGATCATGCTTTCCGTGAATAGCGTGAATACTTCCAGCTCTGCAAGTAATCAGATCAACCCAACCTCTTCTACCTCAACTGTATAACCACACATAGGGTGTCTCTCAGCGAACATTCATACTGGTTACTGTCATCAGGCAAGAGTATAAAAAACACTGACAAAAAAATGTACAATGCTAAATCTCTGGTTACAACCATAAAACAGATCAAATGGTCTACTTGTTATCTGTATTTAAAATGTCTGTCAACACTGACGGACAGATAATAAAGTCTGTCAATTCATCCGTCCATCCTACGTTGGTAAATGTAGGTTTTCATCAGATTCTACATTGTTAAACATAAGCACAATCATGAGGTTGGAGTCACAATCTGTCAAAATCTGTTCGGTTCGACTTGAAGAGAGCCTTAATGAGTTAAACTCTGATAAATGAGCTGAAGGTGATGAGGAGATGTCACATTAATAAATGAATGTTGTACAAACAGACAACCTGACAAACAACCTGAAACCACAATGCCTGTTGAGGAGAATGAATAAAAACAACTTTTCTCTCGCTTCTTCATTCTTAACTCCTGTTTCTATCCTCACTTTTTTGGGGGAGTGGGTTTTTAACAGCCTTTTCTAAAAGCTTTGAATCGTTTGTTTAAACAAGTCTTGTACATTACACAGAAGGGAAAGTCTCACTTCAGTTCCACTATAAAGTTATAAATCTCACAGAAAGATGTGGGAAACCCTTGAGAAATGAAACCAAATCGATCTGCTTGGCTATACCAGCAGAAATAAGCAAGACAATGTATTACTTCATAATTGAACAGACCCTGTTTTTCATACTTTTTCACTGAAAACACAAAAATAAATGTCACTGGGCTCTAGCACCCCCCCCCCCCCACCACCACTTCTTTGTGACACTAAACTACAACAGTCATGGGGTAATAGAAGCAGCAGAGTGCCTCGTTACAACTCGGAGATCTGGAACAAATACGACACTCTTGCAGCTATTTGAATCCAGCGAGCTCAGCTCCGCCCACTTACCTTTCACCCTGCTGCACTTTAGTGTGATAGCACTGTCGGTTTCAAATTTAATTACATCCAACTTGACATACACAGTCCTTACCCTGTCATTACCCCGTCTGGGTCCACCCACTCATCATGGAGGCACATTCGCAGGCCTTGGAGGGCTGCGAGTAACCTGCCTCCTGCTGACTGAGTATGATAGTGGATGTAGTCTCTGTGTAAGTGTGTGTGCGTGTATGTGTGTGTGTGTGTTTGTGTTGCAAATGTGTCCCCCTCTCTCTGTTTCTCTGTGTGCCTGGGATGTGGAGATTTGTATGGCATGTTAGTCACACCCTGTGTTATCAGCATCTCTGTGATGAGCATAAGCATAGCCTGAGGGGCCTGAGGCTAGCATCACAGATGGTACCGTGTCAGGGTCCCCGAGTTTGGTTTATAGACGATGGAGGGCGGCTCTTATCCCGTCTCCCAAGTTCTGCCACCGCGCACTCCGGCCATGCCCAGGTGCCATCACGCAGGGAAGAGGTTGAGCCTCTTCCACCTCGCAGCCAGTGACCCGCATCACACCTTCTTCTTCTTCCCCTTCTTCTCCTTGTGTGTATTTTTTTTTTTTCTTCTACACCAACCAGCCAAATATGGCAATCGATGCTTTCCCAGAAACCCTGACCTAATCCTGTTATCCTTTTCCTTCAACAACCTGCAAGGGACAAGGGGCGGGATCCCAGAAGTCGGCAGCCAAGAGAGCCGTGCAGGGCCTGCCCCTATCGCTATGAAAGCAGGCTTAGCTGAAACACAATAGGTGTGTAATTTCAGGTTTTTGTTAAGCCAAAATCCAATCACATACATGACTGCAAGATCACAGAGAAACACAACAAGAGAGGGAGCCTCGGAGGTGGAGGTGAGCGTACCTCACACAAACAATCTCCACACAGCTGAGACGCCCATCGGTGACAGCCTGCTAACTAACTAACCCGCAGCCGAGAGATTATGCCGGCTCTCGAATGATATGTCTCACCAGGATGGATGGGCTGAGGTATCACTCCTCCCTAACCTGGATCAGGGTGAAAAGTAAAATATATCTTCAGGAAAGTGTGTGTGTTGAGGGGGGGGGGGGGGGGGATTTTTATAGCAGGAGAAATGTGAGGGTCACGGCAAGAAGTCATAACACAAATAAAACAAGTCCAGAAAAGTAACATTAAAACAACTGAATAGAGACTAAATGAAATGACAACACATACATGCTTCAGTGTAACAGTTGCTGATTAAATAGACTTCTCAAATATTTCAAATGAAAAGCATCTCACGAGCCCAACAAGTTTTTTTTCTTCTTATGATTGGCTATTGGTCCCAATAATTATAATATCTTACAAATTGACAAAGAAATGAGACCAAGCAACATTTCTTTCCAGATTTTTACTTAGAGTAAGGGATGAGTGTCTCATCCGTTCATACTATGACTCGTGCTTCACATGCAAAAGAAATGGGGAGAAAACTGGCCAAACAGGAGCAAGTTGTGAACTTTCTCATGCAAGTTTTTCCATTCAGCTAACTTTATTAATTTCTCCAATTAAAGCTATTATGCTAAACCATGCCCAAATAAAAAGATGTGGTTTTAATCTTATATTCACTTCATGGATGCTTGAATAAGAACTTAAAATGAAAGTCTATTGTCTTCTCATGAGAGTGTCTCCAGCACACGATTTGGGTTAGTTTGCAGTTTTGTTTTTGCCTCTTGTTTTTGCAGATGATAAATGAAATTAATACACGCGTTTAATATTTGAAATGCGGAGATGAATAATTTATGACTGCAAGATTAAAAGTAAAGCACAAGGAGAAAAAAAATAAATAAAATAGAAAGTCAGTAATCACCAGTACACAAATTCAGGACAAGCCCAAATGAATTTTTAACTGCTTGGGCCCGCTGGTCTCTCTGTTCTAGTTTGTATGTTGGGAGCTGTTGAATTAATGCTTTGCATCTTGACCTCATTCCACCAAATGAAGTGTGAGGGGTTTTCCTTTGAAGCTGATTTATGGCAAAAACATAAGGACTAACGCATCTATTCGGGAAATCTAATGAACGCAATACCTTAATACCGAGTAATGCTAATCCGGGCTCGCTCACAACAGACATGATCATTACCATCATCATAATCATTATTCATGTAAGGCAATTAATGTTGCTAGTTGGTCTATTCTGACGACTTCATTTGCACAGCGGTACGGCAGCAAAAATGGGGATTCAAACAGGAGGTGTGAGAGTTTTAAATGTTTACACTTTAAAAGACACAGAAGGTTTGTGTTAAGCATTATGAACCTAACAGAAGATTAAACCCAACGTTTAATTAATGAACATGTGTCATGCTCTTGTACAATATGCAGCCAATTAATCCGAACCGCTCAGATTTTGTACAAATGCATGATTATAAAAACATTATTTCTCATATTCATTAGGAAGCATTTTCGGGATACTGAACAGAGCTGTGTGCTGTAGAGCTGACTATCCACCCAAAAAAAAAAAAAGATATCAGGAGCATTTATCCCAAAGAGTAAATAATAGGGACTGGCTGGATAAATCCCTTGAAATGTCTACCCAGCCCTGGCACTGCTTGGAGTCTTCCAGTCAAAATAAGAAGCGAACTAAAGGCAAGATAAACAATCCAACCGACCTGTTTTCACTTAGGATACATATTTGTGGCCGTTTACTCTGACTTTCAGCGTACGGAAAAGCCTCCGAACTTGAAACTTTAAGGCAAAGAAAGTTGGGTGCACAGTTCTCAAAGAAATGAAACATGAAAGCTTCCAGTTTGGTAATGTTGAAAAGAAAATCTCATGCAACTGCTGCTCTGCACAATGTGGACCAAACACACTTGACCACATATTACTAGATTACTTGGGCGAAAATGCTCGCGGAACCCAGATCATTCATGCAAAACCTCTCCTGAGTTGTTGCTATTCATGGTGACGGATGAAATATTGAGATAGTCCACCCTTTAATATTCGCATACTGCATGTGGAATACCAAATATTAAAAATGTAATGATATTGTACACTGAGAAAGAGCATATGCCAAGCACAGACAGCACCGTCGATGTAAAAGGAAGAGACCGACTTTGAAGGAGTAATGGAGGCTATGCGCTATTACGCATTGCAAAAATGACTGTGATTACTGTGCTGGGCAGTATAAAGAATCTTTGCTTTGACTTTGCATTGTCTCCCAGTCGCAGTGAAGGGGGAAATCCTTCAATCTCAGGCCAACATTCATATGAGCTCTTGATCTGCTGTAGATGAGAATGAAGGACGGCTCGCAATGGAGGGATTGTGCGTTGTGCAATTGTAAATGATTAGTGCTTTTATGCCATCAGGCCCTCTTTTTCGCTCAACCTTTCTCCGCGCATCAGCAGCTGGTTGAAATTCTTTTATGGTTTCTGAGGCCCAAATAGAGCCTAATTCTACCAAATGGTGAGCAAAAAGGGGGGGAAATAAAAGCTCCCCACTATAGATATTTCCATCCAGAGAAATGAAATATTAAACGTGTTCATTATACCCTCAATTTGCAGTTATTTCTCATTGCACACAGCCATTTTCCCATTTTCCCTGCTCTCTTATTGGCACTGCGCTCAGGGCCTTGAGAGAAATCTCTCTTTTATTATTTAAATCCATGCATGGGGGCTGAGCCAGGCGAATCATCTCACGTCTGCTGGCCTCCTCCCTAATTCTGATTGGCAGCTTGATACACACTCAACGGATGGAGAGGGTGATAATGCCTGTGACAAAGAAAAAATATCTCCTCCCCGTTATGTTTTTATTGGTAATGGGGAATATGGAGTTCACACACAATAAAAGTAGCCTTAATAATTGGAAGTGGCAATGGGCTGTGTCCGCGAGTCTGTAGGGCTGTCAGCGCAGCGATGTAAATTTCTTTGACATGTTTTTGTCTGGCTAAAACTTTAATGTCGTGGGTGTGACCAATCGGATGCAAATGTTGTTTTCATCCCTCGCCGATGAGATGACCTCTGTCATTTCCCCGGGGAAATCAAGCTTTTAAAAGTATTTGATAGCTGTAACACACACGCACACAAATACACACACACACACACAGACACACACACATGCTCAACCAAGATGCATCACGTATAAACTGACATACTGTATGCACATACAAACACTATACCCACACATGCATGTATATAATGGGGTCACACATGCAGGCACAAACACGCATGTGCTTTGATATATGTGTATGCACAGATATGCAGATCCACTTTACACACCATGAGCATCAGGCGCTCTCGTCACCTTGCCAGCCTCCTCACCCGCTCATTGATGCCTGGCTAATACATTCAACATGTGAGTGTACTGTACGCCTTCCTCGCCTCAAACAGACACCTGATTAGATTGAAAGCACTCTTTCATGGCGAGCATAATGGCTGCGAACACGGAAGGTGGACACAGCAGTTTCTCTTTCAGCCTGTCATAACCTCTGACAGGATGAGGAGGCCACATCGTTCCCTGTAACCAGCCCCAGGCTCTATACTGCTTACAGGCATCCACACCCCAGAACACATACACACACACAGACACACACACACACACACACACACACACACACACACACACACACACACACACACACACACACACACAAGGATTTTTGTGTACATGATACGCATGTGTGTGTGTGTGTGTGTGTGTGTCTGTATATGTGCGTGTCATGTGGATAATGCTGCATGCGAAGGCCAGCTTTAATATTGGTCTGGAATAACGGGCTCTTTTGTACATTGTGAGGCAGCCGGCATCTGAGACCAATAAAATAGTGGCCCTTGGGTCACCGCTCAAAGGATGAAGGAAGAAGATATAATCATACACAGAGGACACAACACCTTTTTTGTGCTTTCTCCGCATATTTGGGTGCGAAGAGAGTGTGGGTCCTTCATAAGTTTAATATTTTCACAGTGTGACCTTTTGTCACTAATAGAGTGGCTTGGCAATAAGCGTATATTGTATCTTTAGGGGGTGCAGCCATATTAGTGTGGCAATTGGCTGTAGGAGGAGGAGGAATACCAGCCGCACGGAAGACACATGGTGTTAAGGCGGATACAGACAGGAAACACGTGTGTGTGCTTATGGGCAAGGATGTGTGCCTGCAAGTGCGTGATTGTGTGTAGCTATAAGATTGTGGCAGAGATGATGTGTGAGAGAGATTTTTTCTTTCTTTTTTTTTTTGCAAAATACCTCATAATGACATTTGGAATGTCTTTGGAAAATGGAGCCTAAGCCAAGGAGGTTGACAGTCAGAAACCACAAGCCAGAGTTAAGCCTCGGCATTGCAGTGAACCATATGCTAAACCCATGTCATGCCCAACTCCGAAGATCCAGCAGCAGCGATTGAGTAAAGCCATAAGATAAACACTGCAGGAAAAACAATTTGAGGTTTTTTTGAACAATTTGTTTGATAAAAAGCACCGGTTTCCAGTTTGCCGAGACCAGACAAGCTCAGTTTCTTTTTGTATACTTGCCATGTTGTCTTAGTGGCAATGATGTCTCATTATCTTACATTAGGCTTATGAGCAGATGTGCTTCTGACTGACGTCTCACAGGTTGCAATATTCCCCCGTAGCTTTCCATCCACTGATGTAATGGAGTCACAACTACCTCCGCCCTGCAGTCAACGCTCCAGCGGGATTGGTCAGCGGGGACTGTAGCCTGTGCTACTAGCACCTGTTGTGAGTGACTCCAGCAGTCTGAGAAAAGCACTTTATCCCCTGTCTCCCCAACAATCATTACAGCCAGCTTACTGGGTTATTATAGGCCAACCTTAGCACGTTTACACTGACTGCCAGATATCCTTGTGGGTGTATTCTTCATCTGCTCCTTGATGTTATTTTCCTCAACCTATTTTATCCCCCAGGTTGCGAAGACAACTTGTCTTTATTTAGGGCAGGTAATAATTAGAGCAGACGGGTTGTTTGATTTCCACCTTGATAACACCTTCGGAATGTTGTCAGAGAGTGTAAACATGTACCCACTCTTAGTTTGGCTCCTTTCATTTGAATCATTTGTTCTTGTCGCTTTTTGAAAAACAGGTTGTCGTCGTGTTTGTATGTGTTTTTGAGTGAGTGTCTGCGGTATCTCTACGCATGTGTATTGTCTTTTGTGTATCAATGTTCCTCTGTGGTCGTGTGTTTGTTTTTTCTTTTTAACACGTAGGTGTGTGTGCGCGTGCGTGTGTGTGTGTGTGTGTGCATGGAGGTTAGGTTTTTTTGATCTTAGTGGGGAGACGTGAGTTGCCCTGGGCTGTGAGGCTCATTAGGTATGTACTCCTCTGAATGTGAAAGTATTTGTTAAACCACATGACAAGAATACCTCTCTGCTGCAACAGATGTGCTGTAATTAGAGAGGGCTTAAGTTGTCTTAGAGCTGTGTGGAAAGTCATCACCAGCTGATAAGTTTACAACAGTGCCCTACCCCTCCCTCTTACACACACACACACACACACACACACACACACACACACACACACACACACACACACACACACACACACACACACACACACACACACACACACAAACACACACACACACACACACACACACACACACACACAGACATTATGCACGCGGCAAATCTAGCAGGCAAACAACACAAAGACAATCACATAACTAGAAATGAATGAGTGATAACACTTAACAAACATGCACAAAAGTTTGCATTGCAGGGAAACAACATGAAAGGTTTTGTCGAAGAAAAACAAATACGCATGTTGTGCATTTTACCTGAATGAATGAACCAGGATTGCGATGTATTTCTATGTTATGGGGAGGGCTAAAAGGTAAAGAAATGTCCCTGTTGTAATTATATTTGCATAAGAAATGAAACAAATCACTGCAGTTACTTGACGCCATAGATAACAACTGATAGAGGCATTTTTTCCTGAATGTATCTCCTGTAGCAGCCGCTGTTCATACACTGACAATATTTACTGTAAGCAGTTTTATAGCTGAAGTGATATGTTAACCCAACGCTCAGGTCTTTGGCCCGGGAGATAAAAAGGGTAACTGATCAAAGCTATTATCCATTCTGCAGTGAATCAGGAAGATAATGGCCTATCTGTCAGCATGGGGCCGCCATAAAGCCATTAACACCTTTTGTTGTTCCCCTCCTGTTCTCCAAACCGTGCTGGACAGTTCAAAAAGGCAAACGAGGCAATCTGTTAGCTCCGGTTCAGCCCTCGTTCCCCCCTCCTACCCTCCTAGATCTGAGCAGGTTCACACACACACACACACACGCACACACACACACACACACACACACACACACACACACACACACACGGTCTGATTTGTTCAGACTGCCTTGTATAGAGACGCAGTTGAATTATATTCCTGATAGACTGTATGTCACACCTTTCACCTGAATGCATCAGAAATGACTACTGACATCTACAATTTTCTTCTTTCTAGAATTAAATGTGCAGTTTGAGGAGTCACACAAACTTGTTCAGTTAAAGAGAAAATCAAATACATTTAGTATATATATATATATTTTTTTTTTTAAATCTGGCCACATAGTTGTTGTTGAACTCTGGAGCCACAGTCAATCACTACAGTTTGACATGCACTATTGGCAAAAGTTGCCACAGTGTCGTGTACATGTTGTGTGTTTGGGTTTACACTAAAGCCTCGCTCTCGCGAGCAGCGACAGATTGAAAACTGATTTGGTAAAGCAAGATATTTTGCAACTTTGTCAGTGGTTGGATATTTTCATGTGTGAGTTGCGGGGGATCTCAAAACGTGTTGCTTGAATGTTTTTCACACATGCAAAAAAAATATTATATATTGTGTGTTGTTTCAAATTTTCAAAGAGGCTTAAAAGTTTCTGCCACTTCTAGTTTATTTCAATGGCTAGAAATGAGCAAGAAACACAACTGAACCTTCAAGGTGTCCGTCCTGTACAATCCTGCAAAGTCTGCACTTCTTTTATGAGAAGCATTTTGCTTGAGACTCCTTATTTAAATATTAATCCTCAAGTCCGCATGACTGCTGTGCAATTGATGTACAGCACTATGATTGCAAACTAATTCATAATTTTCTTAAGTTGAGAAAGGCCATGCAACAAGCCGGCACACTTTAACCCAACATTAATGGAAGTTTGTCAAACACTCTTGCAACATTTATACAACATACGCAAAGCTGTGAATTGTCTCAGGCCAGTGAGACAAGAGCTTCAGACCACCATAAAGAAAGAAAGAAAAAAGGTTGTTGATGGTTCAGTTCCTATTCCAATGAAAGGGTTTTCCTTTAAAACCATGCTGGCAACAGAAGAAGTTCAAATTCAATGTAAAGCTCAATTCACTGTGTGTGACATTGAATTGATTAAGGCAGAAAAAGGTCGATTTCCTGTGGTTGACACATTTGGTGAAGAAGTGTCAAGAATCGTCACTGTGGGATTTGGTACGTACACTCCAAAAAAATCAACTATGCAGTTTTTTCAGTTTACATATCAGAAATATGGTTGATTAACATGAGCATATTGAGTTCATTGTTAAATGGTTCATTCTAATACATGTTGTTCAGATAATATGAATCAATGAGATTCAATCTACTTAATATGAATAGATGGAAATGTGTGACGTGATTAAATTACATTAACTCAACAAATTATTTTTGTGTTTGTGGAAATGACTGTGTTTTCAGTGTCGTCCCATTTCGTGGGAAGTAAAGCTACTTTGTAGAACACGTACAGAAATAAAGTGGAATATAAATAGTTGGAACAATACGATTTGTCTTGTTATTCTATTGTAGCCTGTTATATCTGTCATTTTTACTGTTGTTATTATTTTTTGCCAAACCTTGTGAGCCTAGATTACCTCTGCCACAGATGTTGAGCCTTGCAGAAAGCAGACGTAACTCCTGGGACTGTTGAAAGTTATAAAACCTGGAAAAACTTCCTACATTTTGCACCTGAAAGGATCTTTTTTTTTTTTTTTTTTTTTTTTTTTTTAACCACTTGGCACTGTTTGAACCACACTTCTGAGAGACTACATGTTGGCCGGTGGAAGGACTAATGAGGAAAATATTTAAGGGTGTGGCGGAGGGGTTTGGTGGGTTACGCTTCTCTCTTTAGCTCCCTCTCTTTTTTTCCCCCGTGTCTGTCACTTTTCATGTGTACAACCGAGCGCTCTCCACGGAAAGCATATCCACTTTTCTTCAAAATCACACATGTCCCCGCCTATTCACACAGATGCACATATGAAACACACTTATCTGACATTAGAAGTCTTTATCGGGCTTTGAAGTTTTTAAACTGTCAAATTAGCATCGATGAAAGAGTCAGTATTGAACATCTCTGACTTCCAGCCAGGAAACAGAGCTGTGGACAACCTATCTTCATCTCTCTCTCTCTCTCTCTCTCTCTCTCTCTCTCTCTCTCTCTCTCTCTCTCTCTCTCTCCCTCTCTTCCTTCCATCCCTTCACCCTCCCACCGCTGTGCCAGTGCTATCCCTCCTCCTCCTCTCATAGCAGGAGCTCCCAGTGGCTTCCTTCTTCGCTTGCCTTTTCTCTCTTTCCTCTCTCTCCTGTCTGTGTTGCCTTTGGCAAATTGGCAAATTGTGTTTTACTAACGTGGGTACATGTGTTAAGTGGGGATCAATTGTTTGTTTAACAGGGTGCCTCTATTAGACTGGGAGGGTGTAATTAGTGGTGAGGCCTTTTTCTTAATACAGGCGGCATCGGTGAGGAGGAGGGAGGAGCGTGAGCTGCCCAATCAATGCCAAATCTCTCGGAAGGATCGCCTGTGGTTTGGCGTCAGGGAATTAAATTTATGATAAATTTCATCGGCAGGGTGGAGCCTCAGCATTCAGTGAAGTTGTCCTCAGCATCCTACTGTGCATCCTTGGTTGCTAGCCTAAAGCCAAAATCAAGTATCCATAATGAACTTGCACAGGGCATAGAGAAAAGCCTTAATATCTGATTATTCCCATCACCGTTTTACTGCTTTGCTTTGTTCGGTTCAAAGGTAGTCTTTGAAATTCCTCGTACCGACTGTGGGCTGCGGTCTCCATGCTTGCCAACATGGTAGATCAGCCAGCCATGCCAAGAAATTGCCAACAATAGGAAAACAAAGCATGTTATGTCCATAATCTCCCATATTTTCTCCCATTACATACCAATCGTGCACAGACAGAAACTGTCTCAACTCAATTAAACCCAATACACCATTCTGAAAATCAAATCGCCCATGGATAATGGGGAAAATGTGCATCATCTGGTCTGAGATTTGGATTACAGTAAATGCCCTGCAGGATATGTAGTTGTTGTATTGTCCTGAATTGTATTTAGGTGATGTGCAGTTTTGATTATACTATTACTATACTAATACTACTACAATCACAGGGGTCGAATAGAACCCAGTAGAGCATAGTCATGTACCTCTTTGCTAATACTGTCCACACTCTATTTCACCTGTTTAATGTTTGCAGAGTGCTTGATGATAAATCAATCCATTTCACCAGCCTCGGGAGAAAATCTCTCCAGTACCTTTGCAGTCAAGCAAACACCCTTTAAAAATTTTTTTAAAAATAGATAAATAAATAAACTTGAGATATACTAACCCTCTGAGCCACAAACAGATGATTAAGAAAATGTAAATGTTGAAACAACACATCTGGGTTAACAAACAGTACGGTCCTCTTTAGTAGGGTTATATGAAATCCTACCTCAAACGTCTTTCAGGCGTGGATATGAAATGTCTAATTACTACTCTGTGTGTGTGTGTGCGTGTGTGCGTGTGTGCGTGCGTGCGTGCGTGTGTGTGTGTGTGGCCTATTGCCTCAGGACAGGCTACAGCCTATTGGCATCCCTGCTTGACAGTACCTTAGTATCCCTGTGGCAAGGATGTTAACAGGGAGAATTATGGATATTTCAGACATGTGATCCGTACAGATACTTACTGAATCGGTTGCATGCATAGCAGCTAATTTCCTGGTGGCTCATGTACTTTCCCAATTTATTTTCCTATCGCCTGTTAATGCATATAAACCTTTAAGCAAATAGACACTTCGGCACGTGTTATTTTTTTCATCCTGCAGTGTTTTTTTGTTTTTTTTACCAAAGTCATGCTTTATTTTAGTACTTTACAATTGAGTCGTGGATTGCAAATGATAGACTGGTAATGTGAATTCTTCCTTGGATTAGGTAAATTAAACCCCCCATTCTCCCCCGATTCTCTCCGCTAAAAAAAAAAATGAGACAAAAACGATTTTCATAAGCACAGCACTCAGGCTAATTGTATACTCCAAACAAAATGGCATTTGGCATGTTCTCACACTGCTGTCAAACATGGTGCTGCAGGCAAATACAAGTAGACTCACTGCGACTCCAGTTATCTTCATTAAATAGCATCTATGTCAGATCAAAGAGCCCGTGTGTCACAGCAAGAGCAGCTACAACTCGAAAGTTCCCTTAAAAACAAGAAGTAAACACAGATATCCCTAAAACTAGTGTGGCTATGAGAATAAAGCAAGCAAAGTACACAAAACACATCCTGTGATACTGCTGGCTGGTTGCAGGCGACAGTGTATTTTGGGGCAGTGAATAAGTCAAAAACTTCATAGCCAGCTCCAGGCAACCCGACTGAAACAAACTTTGGGGCTTGTTGTTGTTCTTCACACATCCGCAATTTTTTTGCTTCAGCAGTCATGTTAATTTCATCTTATATGAAGTTTGCTGCCAGCTTTGACCTTAAAATTTTCAGCGTGGAAGTGTTGCGATCTCAGGTGTGTGATGTGCAGATGTGATTTGAATTGTAAAGCTGAGAATTTGTATAACTCCAGACATGCTCTCTCAAAAGCCACCTGACTTCCCCTGAGGATTAAATTTAAGTAAAAAGGCTGATTGGATGATTACAAGTAGTGGTACGTAGTTTGAAATTCTGATTGTCTGCATATGAATCATGCAAATGTTCTCTTTAATGGTCAAAACAGCCCAGTCTCATTTAAATTCTTGTCAAATTTACGAGAGGTCACCATTTGTTAGACAGGTTTCATTGTGTAAATTGTAATCTATTAAAACTAATAAAACATTTTTGTCAATATACATTTTTTTAATCTATTAAGTACATTCATTTTGTGACAAAAAGGGCATATTATGAGTTGCTATTTGTTGGATATGAATCCTAATAATTGCAAGTCAAAATCTACTACTTCAAGTTTAATGACAAACTCACATATTAGTTTCAACTTTTACAGAGTGAATAAATTAGTATGCAGAAAACATAGTGAGTTTGTTATTTTCAGTCATTTATATGAAAGAGAAGCATATTTTGATTTTAAAATATTCAAACCTAAGGGCAGCAGGAAGGTTAACTTTGGAATAGCATTGAAAATTTGGCTGGGATACTGTTACGACACAGTTGTTTTTTCTTTTTTTTTTTAAATCTTCTCATCTGATAATAAAATGTTAATATTACAGGCTTCATCCTGGACCTAATGTTGAGAAATCGGTGCAACTATCCGACCGCTTGCATTCCTTTTCCAGCGTAGTTGTGCAACATCACCGCGGATGCTGGAGGCTCATTGGATATTTCAGCAGGGTGCAGCCTGAGTGTGCATGCTATGCTAACTGGCAGCTGCGCCGTGGCTGCAGACACGGTGCTGAGTGACTGACAACCTCAGAAGCCGCGTGCCAGCTGATCCCGTCTCCTACCAACACCAGCCTGGCAAGGACAGCCATTGTTGTCACCCCTGATTTCACACACTGTCTAAATGGTTGTGACTAAGCCAACCTGCCGCTGACACCAACCAGCTAACAGACTGCTGGTTATGCTACCATAGGAAACACATGTGCCAGCGTATGGATGATCTGTGTGAATTAAACGACACAAATATATACTGCCCATTAAAATCCTTTTATAACTGAGTTACAATGAGGCTACAAATGATACACCGTGCACAGGCGCAGAAAAAAACACGTATGTGCACACAAGCAGCACAACATTGTCCTTCTCAGAATACACAGCACCCAAGAATAATATGTAAGCACGACAATGCATACAAATGAACAAATGTTCTTGGATAAATTGTTCCCACCGCTATTTATTTGAAATAAAACCTTGGGTAAAAGGTGGGAAAAGGGGATATTTCCATTGGAAGCACCAGATTAGTTTTACTTTCATCACATTACCAGTCTAAACAGCCCAGCCATTCTCCAACTAAGCAATAAGTGGCAGAGTGACATTCGAGTGGGGCCACCCCTTCTCATCTATTGTTGCGGCTTTTGAAGTTCCTTTTCAGGTCATTAAGCTCCATTTCCCATTCACAGAGAGCTTGTGTGGCGGCCGTTTGAGCACAACAATGGGCCCTAATGACTTAACGCTTCTGTTTTCATTCTCCACCTCCCACCCCGCCAACCCCCCATCCACCTCTTTACCCACTTCTCCATTCGCCCCCACAATCATCCCCTTCACCTCTTTAATGGTGGCTTGCACCCCTCGTTGGGCTGCCCACGTTTTTTATGGGGCATTGTAATGAGGTGCAGCTGTGGGGTAAAATCTGGGTGTAATGTTAACCCAGGCAGAGGAGGGTGACCCAGCAGAGCAGAGGTCAACACATTGTGTTAGTGCCAGGCCGAGGGTCTATTTGAGGCAATAAAGGCCATTTTCTGAAGCTATAGCATACTGGAGAAACACCTTCTCACCTCTTAACACAGACACATTCAACCCTGGATATACAACATTGTCAAATACTCCCCGGTGAGCTTTTTGAACTGGCTCGTCTTCTGTTTAGTCACAAAGTACTACTTAATTGGTGAAGAGAAAGGGGGCTGATAATTTGTGGTGAAGTGGACTGAATGAGACATTCGCTGTCGCTGGGGGAGTCAAATGCCTGTTCCTGTGTCTTCTTTCAGGAGAGCAACAGAGGGCACAAAAAAAGGGCACAAAACACACACACATGCACAGACGAGGATAATCTATCATACCAGCGAGTAATGTATTTACTCATGACCTTAAATGGGTGCACCACAGTGGCCTTTCCACAGCAGAGCTAGGTCAGAGCATAGACAGTTTATCCTCTTCCCAGTACAAGTGGCAGGCAAACCACTCACCCAAGCTGAAAAAACAAAAGGCACAAAGCCAATCGGCAAAATCAAACTGACCCCTGTCACTCTCTCTCTTTGAAACTGGCGTAATCTTAATTGAATCAGCCTTACAGAAAGATGTTGACACTGAGAGATTGCACAAACCTGGGAGGCCTTGGCAAACCAGTGGAGGCACTGGGCAAAAAAAAAAATGGAAGAAAAAAATGCTCCCCACCTATTCATTAATGTGTCCCTGAATGTCCCACTCCCCCATTTCTCACTGTCTCAGGGAGATAATGCTCCTCCTCCCACCACTGACAGCCAATTTGATCACTCACTGTGGTCCGCTGAGGAGGCCTCCAATTTTTCAGCCACGTCTGGCTAATACAACCAGACAACGTGCCGTCCACAGCTGAGCGACACTGCACGCTGTGAGCGATTTAGATATGGTTCCAGCCTCCACATGCTGAATTCCTGCCTCATTTGTCAGGTCAAAACTACAACATTATCAATCGCAACTGGTTGGCGTTGGTCATCACAATCGACCAGTCGCAGCTCCAAATGATCAGCAAACAAAAGAATAAAGGTGGGGTCTGTGGTTCGGGTTTAACGATATGTTTGTTTTCATGAGAGGCATTGATTAGCTGAGTCATCCTCGTGGGACACATCCATCATAGGGCTCTCCATTGTGTCTATATTGGCACCCCATTGCAGCATGTATACCCTTTCACAGTCACTAATAATCACTCCTACCCTGAGGACTACAATAAGAAGTTGATGTAATGTTTCTCACATCATTTGTTGAATTGCTCACCCATTATATTGAGCGATCATTCAATCCTACTTTCTCCTTTTTGAGTGAATACTACATCAAGATATTTGAAATACTGACTGAACTCAATACTAAATGTATAACTGTCTATCACCTACAATGAGAATATGTTCAAATCTCTGAGGGAAAACAATGCATCAATGAAAAAAATGATAATAATAATAACAACACTGTTTCACTTTGTTATTAGTCCGATAAGACCTTCCTTTAACAATGCAGCATTTCTGAATTTGTAGGAATTAGATGGGACAGTAAACATTTCAACCAATGCTGCCAATAAGGTTATCTTTTCTGGTGGAAATGTCTACTGTGTGATGAGAAGTGACAGAGTTAGGAAACACCCTAGTTGTGGTTTGGCTAGATCTGCATATGAATGGCAGGCTGCTCCATGCAGGTGGCATGTGATAAGAGCCCTAATCTAGATGAAAGACCCCAGTGCAGGCCTCCCTTATTAGCTCTGATGAAGCCGGGGTGCGGGTAGAATGCTAATACCCCGATTCCTCCCTCTACATCCAGCCTGGTATCCAAGGCTGACTCCCAGTTTTGCTGTGAGCAAACCATTGTGAACAAGGCCAGGGCACACTGCCGGGTGGATCACATCAAAAAGTGAAATGGCCAGCTTGGGCACTGCTGCAGGAAAAAAAAGGCTAACAAATGCAAGGCCTGTGTAGACTGTGCCATCATTTGATCAGCCCTGTCTCAGCCACCATGTAACGCCCATGTCTTGGACATGAGCAGAGACACCAGATTCTGCCTCGGGGCAACAGTCATGCATTATTCATGTACAATATTCCTACAATTATTGATAACACTTTTCACGTTGGTGATTATTCATTCATTAATTATTGCAGCCCTTAATGTGTTAGCATTAAATATATTGTTATTAATGGCAGCCACTTGGAAAGTGTCCATTCTTCTACTGTCACAAGCCTTTTTTTTTTCTTTTTTTTTTTCTTCAAAGCCAAACATGGAAAGAGAACAGCAGAGTGATTTTCAGACAATCTTAGGTGGGAATGAGAGGTGTTAAGTAAGATTGAGGATGGGAAAATTGAGCTCTATGCATTTACTAAAAAAAAAAAAGAGTTACAAATGCTGAACCTGTTTTGAGGGACTGAGGTCCCAGTGCTATCGAGCGAGGAGCTGAGTAGGAGTACATCTTTTGAGCTGAGCCATGGTGTAGGTTGCTAACAGGGCAGAGGCCCTGAAGCACCTCTGATGCCAAACAGGGAATCGGATAGCAAGACTCTCCTCTCCAGCTGCCTTCCTTCCTCCTCTTCCTAGCTCTGCTTCAGACTCGTGTTCATTGCGCACATACATCCCCCCTCATCTACCCCCAATTGCCCTGAATCTCTACCACCGTTTTGATAGATTACATCCAAGAACATGCAGGGGAGGTCAATGCATCAATGCTGGTCTAAATAATTAATTCTGCATGTGTACATAATCTTAATTACAGTTAATTATTTACTGGCCCTACATCACTGGAGCCACATTGTTCACAACAATTTGAGAGTTGATTTTGACTGTCCTAGTTTCATTATGAAATGAGACAATAAATAATCTTCAAGCGACAAAAACAACTGTCACGTTTACATCTATTAATTCTTTAAAAACTAGAAAACACACAAAACATTCAACCTGCTCTTTGGAGGCACTGACCAACAACAGGTAGTGAAAGTGAAGCTCTCTTGAAGTCCTGGTAAGCTGTGGGTATAGGACACAACCATAGTAGTAATAATAGAAGTACAAACAATAATTGAGTATAATGGCTAAAAGGCAATTTATCAAACTATATAATTTTCCATTCACTGAAAGGCCGCTCTTCTTTTTACAAGGCAAATGTCCTTCTTTGCCACACGTCTCAGACTGAAACAGAAACGGAGAAAAATGTCTCTCTTCCGAAAAACAAACCAGTTCATGTCACTCAATTTAAGGTCTTGATGAACTGTGGCTGGGGTACAATACATTTTATTGGTTTAACAGTCTAAAATCTAAAGTTATTGTCAAAAAGTACAAACGAAACATGGTATGGTATGATTTATTATGCCTTCATTACCTCAAATGTCTGTTTCTTTGAAGAAAAAAAAAACATCTGACTCGGCAACTAGTAAAATTTATATTGATAAAATATACATGACATGACACGATTGATTGTTTGTTTTCACTGAATTTGATGTTGTGTACATGAACAATTCAGTCTGTAAAAAGCCCACAAAACTGGTTGCCATTTGCACCTGACATATAAAAAAAATTATAACCTTTAAGAAATGTACTTATGTTAAATAGCAATATTAGAACACTACATTTACTTTAAATTTTGCAACAGAAATGGCTGATGTCCACAAGCGCATGTAAACCCTAGTGTGTGAACATAGATGGACTTAATCATCTATTAGAGACCAGAAAATGCTTCCCCTCCATGAATAACACGGCGAACACCTCACCTAATGGAACAGATTTTGTTCCAGTTGTCTTTTAAAAACCTCCCTTGAATCCACAACATAATTTGTTACATATCAAATTGTGATGAAGTTTGACAAGGGGATATGTATAAATGTATCTGAGTATGATTACTGGCTTAGTCAACAAGCCGACGGTCTGTACATGGTGGAAAAGGAGAGGAGACAGACAGAGAGACAGAAGGATTGCCCAAATTCCTGTGCCAGTGTCAGATTGCCAGGCTCTTCTCCAAGTTTGATCCTCATTCAATAACTACCATATCTGTATTTCCAACGCAGGGCTGTATTGTCCGTGTGGCACGAGAGAGCTGCTGACCTCTACGTCAACTATTTAGTGAATCAACATTATCATTCCGAGCTCCTTTGCCCCAGCTGAAACATTAGCCCCTCTCAGGGCTGAGGCTTTCTGGGATGTTTCCAGTCTAGCCGCCAGCGGGGCTCGTCCTGGGACTGCTGGAGCCAACACAGCGATCCAGTTACTCTTCTGTGTGTTGCATTACAAAAAGAGCACATTTGGTTCTGCTAATCAGCTGTAATGCTATTGCCATCGATGAAGTGTGTGAAACATCATTCTTGAGAGATATTCCTCAAGTCATTTACCCTGGTAATTGACTTTTAAGGAAGTCTGGGTTGTGGAGTGATACTCTGGGCCAGGTGGGCTGGACAGGAGCACATCTATCATTTCACCGTGAGTGTCGATGTGATGGTGAGGGACATGAAGAGACAATGTGGATGGGAGGTGGAGACAGGAGTCTTCTAGCTCCCCAAAAAACAGGAGCGCCATTGCTCATTCACTCCCTCTGCCCACGTGCTACTTAAAGCAGATAATGCACAAAGCTTCTCTCCTGAGCTGAGGAGGCAGCATATTGATTTTGTCTTAGATGAGGTCTCTGAAACCTCATTTACTCCCGTTGTCATCATGGTGGAACATCAGTGTCTGACAAGCTGCACTTCCCCCCTCTGTATCTATCCCGACGGCCATCTTGAAAACTGTTGAAGGATGCTAATGTGCGCCAGCATTAGTGCTGTCCTCTTCCAGTAACACTGTTGACAGAGCGCTTGCATGATAAGATGTATGAGGTCAGATAATGTTGCTGCTGACTAACCATTGTGCTGTCTAAATAAAGCCCTGTGTTTAAGCACTGATCTGCTCTTACTAGGTTACAGTGCAAACACAGGGGAACGTCCCAGGTGGATCTGCCATCTTGGCATGTGGGTCACGATGGAACACGACACTCCTCTGCCCAGAGCTCTTTGGGTATTTGATAAACCGCTATACGAGTTTCCCTGCCTCACCGTTTTCAATGATGGATTACTGCCTGCACTATTCAACAGCTGGGTCATGAAATAATAGCTATCATTTAAATTTAATTTTCCCTGTGGCGTGTACAAATCAAGAATGGACAAGTTATCCAGCTTAAGCAAGGATACATGCATTTTCTTTTTTCTTTTTTTGTTTTAATCTAAGCAAGACTGGCATAATCAAACCAAACATGATACATTGTGTGAGTAAGCTCTTGCTTGGCTCACAGCACCACCCTGCTTTCATCAGCAAACAAAGCCTGAGTGACAACAAAAAGCATGCGAGGTGAACCTGCCCACCGATTCTGACTCACGCTCTGAGCGCCTCGCGGCGCAAGGCCCTCTCAAAAGAAACTCACACAATTACACTTCTCTCAGCCAGAGGGCAGAGATTTCTATGTATACATAAATGGCAGTTGGGATGTTTTTTCATTAAATAGGACGAAATTATGCGCAAAGACGTGATTCTATGTAATTAAACTAATTAAAGAACATCATTAATAAAATATCACTGAAGCCAGCTGTTTACAGTGTGTGGAGGGGCCTGGGGACGCGTGGAGATGGGAGGGAGGCAGACAGTGTGTTTTTAATATGTGCTTTTAAGGGATCCCTGTGGTGAAGGTCCTCTCTAGGGACAGGGGCCCCTTTGTAACAGTCCCTGTGGAGACAACAAACAGCATCCGCAAACACCGAAAAACTTATTGTAGAAAAAAAAACACCACCTCTGTTTTCTGCAGATATTTATTCTAAATAGTCCCTGAAATGGTGCCATACGGGTATACAATCCTAACAAGGGGTTCATACCTTTAAAAGTTGTTATATGCACTCAAAAGGATTCATAATTCAATAACTATCGTTCAAATTCAATAATTTTAATTTCATTTTACATTAATTTCAATTATTTCAAACATTCATGTTGTTTGACAGAAAACACAGCTTTTGTGAAATGTTTATTTTATTAGTCAAATTATGAAAACCACAATGTCCAATAGTTTCTATCAAAGTGTGTGGGAGGCATTCCCTGGTAGGGCTTGTGGGGAGGTGGGTTGGTCAGCAGGGAGTTTTGTATACCTTTTTTTCCCTCCTTGTTTGAGTAGGAATTGTGATAAAAAACTAAATAGATTGAGGGTGAAACTATTAATTATTTGAATGAATATGATTTTTACAACATATTTTATTGTAAGTTTAATAGAGATGAAGATAAATAATAAAATAGGTTTTACTGAGTGTAACAGTTAAAGCAGATTATAAATTCTTACCAGACATCACAAGTTAAAAGTTGTGGTTTTTATTGCCTAAGTATGCCAGCAGTCTTTGATAATATTATCTAAAGATATGGCTGACAATGATATATGTGTGCATGGGGTGGAGAGTCATCCTCCCGTTCATAAAATCTGAAAGTATTTAAAATAATCTTATGCCTTCTGAACCTGATTATCTTGTGATTCCTGAAATAGCGTGTTGTTTGTTCCACATATGGCAATGGGCCTCTACCGAGCTCAAAAGTGAAGGATGACCCCAGCGATGGTAGACATGCTGATAAAGGAGCGAGGGACGTAGTGAAACAGAGCCCAATTAATAATGGATTTGTGTCTGGCCCCAAGGACGGGACTGCAGAAAAATGGAGATCATATGTCCTCAAGTGGTCAAACATTCTATGTCACTCCCACCCAGTGTCAAGAATCCGCATTGGTAAACTGCAAAAAGGATTACTTGTGCACAATTAACTGCAGTTAAAACCGGGAAAATATGCAAAATATCTTATTGTTGATATTCTGATGGAAACCTTTGTGTGTGTTTTTATGCATATTGTTGTCTACACTGTGGTTACAAATACTAAAACTGGCAGGACGGCACATATATGCATCAAAGTCGACAGGGAGAAGTTTGTAACGGCGTGTCCGTGTGTGCCTACGTGACGGATGGTCATGGAGGTGACCTCTCTCAAGAGCCGTCACTGCTGAGGGCCCGCCTGTGACCCTTGGCCACTTAGGCACATTAATCACAGTCCTCTCCTTCTTGCTTTTATCAGGCCTGTTGAAAGCTACTGTCCAGCCTCCACCCCCAGTTCCCCCCTTCATCACCTCTTTGCTTTAGCCATTCATAAGGCTCTCATCAACCTCAGACCACAGGTATCACTCCATCACTACACATTTATCAGGGGCTGCTCTTATCAGCCAGCAGGGAATGAATATGGAAATGGGATCCCTGCCACTGATAAGGACAGCCTGGATTATCCCGAGCTCTCCTTCATCAGATAGCCACTGAGGAATGGCAACAGGCCGGAACATTCCACCATTGTTTAGCAGCTGTGCTGATTGAGGTACACAGCGGGGAAATATGCATGTGTTTGTGTGCATGCATGTACACATGAAAGCTCATTAGGGAGGCTGTAATGCATTGATGTGATAGCCGGCCCTTTCTGAGACTTTTCCCCAAAATACGTCACTATTTGCATAGAAACTCCTGCTGTGCATGTATTGTATGTGGACACACACTTACCCTATAAATTCTGAATGTGAACACAGTTATCTGACATGATAAGGGCAGGAGTTATATGCATTGGGCTCCATGTGCCAAAAAAAAAGACAGATATTTGATCCACACACTCATATCTTGATTTATATTTTTCATAATTTTATCACAAAAATATTGGTCTCTATTATTTATTTTAAATTCAGAAGTATATCGTTTTCTCAAATTCTCTGTGGAGGTGCACATTTACCTGTTTCTTTCACACGTGCATACAAGAAAAATAGAATAAATATATTACATCGATTGCACATGCACATTCTCATGCATACTGGATTTGACTCACACTTACAAAATCATGTAGAAATTTGTAAGACAGCATTCTTATCAACCCACATGATCATGAGCACTCACACTGGCCCGCACACAAAACGCACTTTCCTTAGCATGTGTTCAAACTAAAATAGGCCATTCCTAATTAGGACCTCATAACCTGAGCAGTTTCTTCAAAGGCAGCCGCTCCTGTGCTAATCTGAGGCATCGCTTCATTATGAATTCTTCAAAGTCCCACCCAGCTGTCAAGCAAGCTTGTTGAGAAGGCCGTCATTAGTGCAGCGAGTACAACAGGCACAAAGACTGGTCTGTTGTTTCAATGTTGCTCCCACCCTCGCACACACACACACACACTGACCGGGGGCAAACACGCTGACCTGCGATGAGTTTGTCGGCCTCTGAAGTGCTCAGGTGTGTTGACTCGAACACAGTCCTCACAAAGGAGTATTGACACGACTCGGAGGGTTCCTGTGAACTCCCTTGCACCAAGAGAAAAAGACAGAGAGGCCACAGCTTATCTTATCAGATGCATTATTAGCTGCAATTGGCAAAACTATCAAAAGAACGTTAGCTGACAAAAGAGGCCGCGGCCAGCGCCTGCAATGAAGCACACCTCTATTGGCTGCTAAGTGATTTATATGAGCGCCTTAAAATGGCTTTTGGTTGGGCTTTGATAAGACACAGAGGCCTGCCTGTGTGTGTAGTTGACACACTCAGCTGAGTGTGAGCACACTACTAGGCCAGGGTCGAATCAACAAGAGCTACCACATGTTATAATGGGCCCATATAACTCATGTTACACACAACTGACGTCTGCTTGTATCGCTGGGCGTGCGCGGGAGATTCTCTGTCGACTTGATCGCTGTCCTGAAATGACGTACACGATGATCAGCATGGTGGGGAAAACCCTAAAACGTTACACTGCGAGACGTATGATGTCTGAGTCACTGCATATTTATGTAAAAACTGATCGTCCACCGTTTCTTTAGAGAGGATTGGCACAATTCTTCCACATAAAACTAAATGGTGAATATAACAGATGTGTGTTGTAGTTTCTATACAAGTTTATCTAATCAATCCTTTTAAAACAAATCAGCTCATTTGTTATCAATTAGAAACACAACAAATTGACACCCGACTGAAGTGTATTCTTCAAAACTTAGCATAATTTGTGTACATAGTATTTTAATGGTCACATAGATTTCATTTCTACAGTAAGTATCATATTCACACAAGTGATGTCTCAACTGTAGTGGTTGACACTACAAAATAATATTCTTTAAGTCCCTTAATGCAACAAACTCAAATTCAATGTTTATCATGACATCTTTCTGTCAGAACCAGCAATAACTTGCAATTTTACTTATTGGATCGTGCACAAAAAACAGTGTTCACTCTGTTCGTGCATCAGTAAGCTTTGGTTGTCTTTTGATGGATACTGCCCACTGCACAAGAGCTGCACTACTGGAAATGCTTTGATCTACTCAATATGGCCACCATAACTTTGTCCTCGTAAGACTCACAGAAATCATTACTCATGTGCATCTTCTTTGCCTTGAACACGTCAACGCTGAGGTCAAAAAGTGCAAAAGTTGTTCAATATAGCCAATGCACTACTTGGTAGAAAGATATGGAGACAATTTTATTCACTACACCTGCCAGTGGTCGTAATGTTGTGGCTTATTGTTGTTAACAGATGTTCCAGACACGTTATCTCATACTATATCTCAAGGTCCATCATCAGCTTTACAGATGTTTCATTTCAACATCATGCTTGTGTAGGTTGAATACAATTTTATTTCCTAACAAGTTATGTAAAAAAGAAAATGCTCTAAACATTTTCTTGTAGTACACAAACAACATAGATGTTTATTTCATTTTTAGTCATAGTCATTTTAGGCATTAATTACAACACTCCCTCTACACCCAAGTGAAAAAAAAGACTTACTGTTTGTAACGAGACAAGTTTTATATCAGTGGTTATCAATCTATAAATACATTCACAGCAGGAATTAATGCAACAGCAATGTAACTGTATGTAGTGGAAAAATAGTTTCTATCTCCCGCACTTTAATTAATCAACCAATCGGTTGATGTCCATGTCAAAAAGCTTGTTTTTCTCTTCTCTTGACTCCAACACCAGGAGTAAAGTTTAAAGTGAAGTCCTTCAGCACATGGTTGTATGTAAAGAGTGATGATAAGAAATCCATGACCTTCAGCTTTGACCACTCAATGAATTAAGAGGAGGATGGACACTATTTGAAAAACACATAAAAATTTAGATTCCAAGGGAAATGGCACTTAATGAAAAACAATAAAATTTTAATGGGCACATCTTTTCACTTATAAGGGTATAAACAAACATTTCGACCACCAAGGTAATCACACAAAAAGTTAGTTTTCTTTTCAAGAAGAATATTTTTTCTATTAAATTAGATACCAAGGTCAAGACTAAACATAAAATAAATGGTAAAGGTACAAGGACAATTTAATGTGAAAATTAAACTGCAGGTGCACACACAAGGTTTTGACTAAACGTCTTGAAAGCACGATGAATCCAAGACCTCTAATCTTGTACACTGATCAGAAGCACATGTAGTAATTGCCTTGATTGTGACCAGCATGACAGGAGTTATTCATTCCGAAACAGGACTTCACCCAACACTTTTAAAATCATTAGCTCACCTATCTAACCTTAACGGCTGACTCCGACCCATGTAGCATTTGCCACGGAGACTGGGGCATAATAATAGTATCTGACTTCCCTGACTCTTCAGACAGCCTGGTTAGGCTGGGTGCATTCATGCATGCAGGCAGCTAAACAGATTTTAATTGCTTCTCCGAATAGCTTTGGTAGTGATATCTAAGTATGTGGCAGAGGTTCTCAAGCACACTCAAACAGGCTCGCCTAAGTGATCACACAGACACTGATACACACCAGTGGCGTGCGCACACCCACAACACAATGACACATTAATTCAAGCACACAGAAAAGGTTAGAGATAAATGTAGTGGGAGCAGGCTCTCTGCAGGATCACAGGAGCCACAGAGGAGTGGGTTCAGGCATCTGAAACATGACTCTGTGACTTTTTAAGTGAACATTATCTTGTTTCCCTAACCCCAAATTCAAAACTCAGCCCTCTTGAATGACAAGAGCTGGTGTTGGCACGTCTCCAAGCTCTTGCTTCTGTATTTTTTTCTTTTTTTTTCACTCTTAGCAGCAAAGATATGATCAAGTCCCCTGCTTGCTTCACAGAAATATCAGAAATATCAGGGACATGAAATCCTTGTTAAGCAGCTCACTGTCACGAGCTGGTTCCTTGATTGGCAAGCTTTGACGATGCACACGTCTTTCACACATCAACCGAGGCCCATATGCTGAGCGGAGACGAGTCGCCGCGCCATGTGACTGCGCCTATGGAGCGGCTGCATCGTGTTAAAATCTCCATTTAATCGCCATTCTCAAGTTACCCAACACTTAATAAACAGCAGATTAGTGCATTCTTTGTGATGTCCGACGCACATTCCCGCCTCAGGAAGTCCCGTGGGGGTCGGGTCTCGCAGTTGGCATAACCAGCCATGTTAAATGGTCGGGAAGAGGCGCGTCACTTGATCAGTGTCCAATCCCTGGGCTCCAGAGTTTTGCTGAGGGGGTCAGTCTGCAGCCATTGTTGTGGAGGAAGCTCTGTCGCCTATGCCCTTGTGCCAGTGTGACGCCCCTTCTCATTGGAAAAATGATCTCCATAACCTTTTGTCTGGAGTTCCTCTGAGCCACATTTGGCTGTATGTGCATTGTTCTTCTACGTAGCAATGACAGACAGTAAAAGAATGAGAGAGAGAGAGAGAGAGGGAGAGAGAGAGAGAGAGAGAGAGAGAGAGAGAGAGAGAGAGAGAGAGAGAGAGAGAGAGAGAGAGAGAGAGAGAGAGAGAGAGAGAGAGAGAGGGATGGCGTGTAAGAGGAGTGTGTAAACGCATGTGGCATGGTTGAAATTAGTGTGCGGTGTGAATGACAATGGGAAGAGATGTCATATTGAAAGGTTACTTGGGTTACTCCGTCGAGTCTGTCTGTCACCTCCATGCCTTCAGGGAGCTCTAATCACTTTACCCTATAATTACCTCCCCACAAAAGGCCCCGTTAAAGTTCCTGTAAAATAAACCTGATGCTATTGAGAAAAAGAGAGGCCCTTTCTTTTAATTAGGGCCATCCATCTTAACCTTGTCTACCTGGGGTGAAGTGAAGGTAGCCTGGGTCAAGCTCCCAAAACGTTCTTCCCTATTGTCTCCTCCTGCCTCTGACTACACAACAATATGGGTGCTCGCCTGCTCGCCACGACAAGCCTTTTGTTGCCTCCTCGCTGGCTCCTGGTAGGATTTGCCACTGAATGGGGTGTTTTTTACAGTGACACAATACTTGCAAATCACAAAGGGAACCCTACACTGCACGCATCACTGTTGTATGCGAAACATATGCAATGGGTGACTATAAAAAATTAAGTGTAAGCTCCTATCATTTGACAGCTGCTGGAGTGACGTAACGTTCTTGAATGGACAACTTGAGGCTTGTGGGAACAATGTTTTTTTATTGGGTGTTGCTGAAAAGTAGTATCCGGGATTACATGTTTTTACACTTAATCCCTTGCTCTGCTGCTTGATACACCTCTGCGCATACAGTGTGTCTGTGTGTGTGCATGTACAGTGTGGTATTTCTGTGTCAGTATGTCATTCACACAGTGTGTTATCACCCATGTGTGTTTAGTCAAGCACCATAAAGGGTGATGCTGTGTTTAAAATCAGTGTGTCTTCTCCAAAAGCTCCTGGGTGAGGGTTTGGGCCCGATGATCAAAAGTAATGTTTGTTTTTTTATTTCAGACCCCACAAGGGAGAAACGCCATGTCCCCGCAGAGCGCAGACGGGCAAACCGCCTCACACTGATCTCCCCCCCGTACGTTCATGTGTGTATCTATGCGTTGTCAGTGTGTGTTGTGTGTATTGCTGTTTCATTGTTCTCTTTTCCACCTTAGTCTCTCATTTTCTCGCCCATCTTCACTCTTTTTAGGCGCCTCTGGCTGCTACCTCGAGCTGACACTGATGTGTGCTGTCACCTCTGCTGTAGCTGATGGTACAAATGAAACAGACTCACACGCGCACACACATACCTGCACGTACACACCGAGGACTGAAAATCACAGGCCTTTGCATGGTATCTGTATATAGGACTCCTCCTCATCATCCTCCTACCTCTACCCACTACCCTCGTGTCTCATCCCACTGTATCCGACCCACAGTGCACTGTGTGCGCTTTCATCTGTGCTGAGGTGGCGTGGTCGTATATTATTCATGGGTCGTGCGATCTGAGGCGCGTGTCATATGGCAGAAGTAATAAGATGGAGTACTGGTGAAGAGATGATGAACACAGCGCAGGAGAGGGGGACACAAGCCTCCCTCTCCAGTTGCCTTGCACATCTCTCTGCACTTTGTATGTTGGCGCTCAGCACAGCTTTGATTTACACAGTAATGGATGACCTGAGATGGGACAGCACAACAGGTGTTGCTTTGAAACCACAGAAAACTACTTCTGATGAGTAGTACATTTCCTATTGCTGGAGAGAGATATGGCTTGATTATAATTTCAAGTAAAACTTTCATTCGTTCATTTTTTTTTTCGGGATTGGGCACAGATTTGCCATAAATCGTAATGTTGCTATTCAGGCTCATTTGAAGTATTTTTACAACCACCAAATAATAACCTTTCAAGTTCACAGATTAAAATAAAATAAATCAATTAAAAGAAACAAAAAAACAGGCCAGATTGATGAAAATGCTAAGTTTGATAAAATAATAGATTTTCTGTCTTCTTTCATTTATCTAAAAATCTGGCCTTACATGCATTTCTATTTGCCATCTCTGGCTGTTTTGTTAACTCCACTCTGTAGTGACGCCAGTCGCTGAATTTTCTATAAACATTAGAGAAAAGCAAAAGGGAATATCTGATTCCCCATCCATGAGGTGGTGGTATGTATTTAACGGTAAATTGAACAAAAACATAGTATCTGTTGCATTACATGCAGGAGCAGGACTTTTGACCTCCTGCAATGCCCCTCATCTTTACACAGAGAACAAGGGGGGGCTTATTGAGGGTGGAGGGCAGGGCAGAGAGCAGACCAGCTGACCGGTATCGGCGTATCAGAGACCGAGCCCTGGTGCGCAATGTCTAGAGGCGACATGTGGTTCACCACCTGGCCCTGCTGTTTGACCCACTGGAGTGCGAGGGGGAGAGAGAGAGAGAGAGAGAGAGAGAGAGAGAGAGAGAGAGAGAGAGAGAGAGCCTGTACAGCCATTTGCTCATCAATGGAGGGCATCACCGCCACTTAACACAGCTTATTGATCTGCACAGCCTGCAGGGCCTCTGTTGTGTGTCCATTTCCTATTGATTATTTGAACTCCATTCTTATTGACTGCTTTCCTCCCCCTTCTCACCACTGCTCTCCCCTGTCTGCTCCACCTGGGAATTTTTTTAAACAGCCATTTGAAATTATAATCTGTGCGAGTAAATGTCATAATCGCCCCTAAGGCCTGGTGCAGATTGGCTGGAGAGCACAGGTCTCAGAGGTCAATGACACTGGTCAATACTGATCCATTTGTGTTATGGCGGGTGCAGTGGTCACATCGACCAAAATGACTGACCTCACTTCTCTCTGCCTCTTCTTTATGGGTGCAGTGATTTCTTAATAATCACCGTGCAGAAGATGCAACACAGACCAATATAACTGACATGACAGAGGGAATTCAATTGTTAATGTTTCAACAAAGAAGGCAAGTCTGTGGAGAGTGTGTGTGTGTGTGTGTGTGTGTGTGTGTGTGTGTGTGTGTGTGTGTGTGTGTGTGTGTGTGTGTGTGTGTGTGTGTGTGTGTGTGTGTGTGTGTGTGTGTGTGTGTGTGTGTGTGTGTGTGTGTGTGTGTGTGAGTGTGTGTCTGTGTGTGTGAGTGAATGAAGAGTGACGCACTAGCCGACTGCTCATCAATGCTTCATAGGTTAGATCATTAGATCTAAAGTGACAGCGCTACACAAGGATGGGGAGTGGGGGTTTCTTAGATAAAGATTGGCATATTGCTATTGATTCACCACCCCTGGGGCTTCTTCTGTTACCATGGTTATAGCCAGTGGGGCAGGGTAGGAGTATGAATCTGACACAGGGTAGAATGATGTAACCATTATGATTCTGATTTAAAATGAAAATTTTATGACCACGTTTGAATAATCTCCTAATTCTCCCCTACTTTATTGCTCGGTGTGGTCCCGATAACTCATCATCCGCCTCAGAATTTATGGCACAGAATTACAGAGAACTTCCGATGTGCATGTCACTGCAGATAACCATCTGTGATCCTATAACCATTACTCTAACCCATAACAACGTCTGCGCTTTGGCTGTGTGAGTCAGGCTTTTCACTGGGAGCGGATAGGGGCTCAGAAAAATTCCCGTAGCTGGCTCATGTTGGACTGACAAACTCCTCAGCTGTCCTTCTAAAGCAGGCTGAAATAAGAGTAGGCCTCAAAAGCGCTTTGATCTTTTACTGCCTGGGTCAGGGTTGAAATGACGCGTAAATGAGGGAGGAATGAGTTTTCATTTTGTCAACCTGTTCTGTTATTGTAAAGCTAAGGAGCCTTTGGTGTGACATGACATGAGACTGTTTTATGTGCCCACACCGGCGGGACGGCTGAACATGTTCCCCTGTCCACCGACACTGCACACGCACATGTATTGTGTCTACCTCACAGCTGTGAGAGCTTACCCACAGTCACATTTGTGTGCATGTGTGTTTGTATATTGTTCCACAATTCAGTAGTATGTTCAGTTGTTTTTACTCCGTGAACGCACCTGCTGGCTGTGGAGCGAGATGAAGAGGATCCTCCGTCGGTGTGAAAGCAGAGCAAAGCAGCGGTAGTAAATACCTGGCTAAAAAGGAGCAGCCTATGTCGCTGTTTACGGCGCTCAGATTTCCAGAGGAGTGGAACTGGTGCTGGTGGTACATAAAGGCAACAAAACATGATCATTATGGGATGCATTTGTACTAAATCGCTGTACAGAACATCTCCTTCCGAGTGCCGACATCACCCACGCATTGTTCTGACTACAGAGAGAAACCCCCGGAGCTGACAAAGGCAAAGGAAAAAGTGGAGGGGAGGAAAATCGGGTGCCATATCCATCGCTCAAGTCTCGCCTTGTGTTCAGTAGTTCAATATTACACCCACTCCACCCATTTTTGATTTGAACCTGACAGTTGTTTCTGAAGCGCCGCACTCGGTATCACAGGGAGGAAATGAGAGCGTTGAATTCCACAAGATGTGAGAGGTAAAAAATGGAGAAAAACACCCACCCCCTCCAGAAAAAAAAGAAAACACCCAAACACTGAGTGAAAACAAATACATAAATAAATAAATCAACAACAGGAGCTGCAGTTGAGAAGGGAAACATTGTGAAAAATTGCAGCGGGGAGATTTTAAATTGCACGTGTATCAATAATTTAGCTACTCAGAGACACTGTTTTTGTTCACCATAAGGTTTGATGCGACTGAGAGAAGAGTTAAGATTAGAGAGACTTTTTCATTATTGATGCCACAGTGCACAGCTCACATCTGGTGTTACACTGCCAACCCCCAAACCGTGCACAGCAATGTCCTTGGCAGAATGACTCCAACTCTTGTCAATTGTCTACACACAGATGAATCATCAGTGGCAGACAGTCTCAGGTCCTGGTTACAGGGCCTTGTGAAATTCCAACAGTTTCTCCTTAGAGCAAATACAAATCGTTTATAAGTTCAGTCCAGCACCTATAAAGGGGAAACTGTCTTAAGTGCTAATTAAATTGTTGTTTATAACTGTTAAGTCTCTTTAACTGGTCCGCTTGTAAGAAAAGCCTTTGGTTCAGTCTAAATGACCTCAAAGCAAAGTGTGCAACTTCAGATTTGACTCTCAACTTTTGTCACAATCTGATAAAGGACCTGGCTGTGTAGGTAGGTGGAGACATAAAACACAGTTTTCTTGTAACCTCAATGAGACCTTGTAGCACACTTCATGATTCAGAGTCTTGTTATGCCTCCCTAATGCCATGTCAGTACCAATGCTCACGGTTAGCGTCACTCCTCCCTACCATCATCAGCAACTCGGCCAAGCAAAAATGACCCTTGCCAGTGCACCGAGGGCTGGCGTGAACTTAATCACTTGAGCAAATTGAAACCACTCGCTCTGCAGTATTTTTACAGGGGTATAGCATATGACCTCAGCCTATGCCGACTGACCTCTGCTTTTGAAAGGATTCAGGGCCTTAAAAAAAACCCTCCACTGATGCTTTCTTTTGCTTGTCCCATATTAGGATAGAATTCCTGGCTTACTCTACTTGCTTTGTGATTTATAACACTGTTGTAATCCTCTCAGAGTTGACATTTAGAGGATGTGGTAAAAGTGTTGTCTTCGGTGCGAATGTGTTTTTATCATCGGGGAGATCCACCACCTTTTGAAGGCCCTTCTTGAGCTCGTAGTAAAGTTTCTGACCCTGATTACTGGCTCCCAGCTCTGGCTCCTGTCAGCCTGGGGAGTAGGGTCAACAGCCTTCAGCAAGAAGGGAACATCAGTGAAGACCACAACTGATCAGACACAGTGCTGGAATGTTAGGTGATTGATTCTTGATGTTCGTGGGAAAACTGTGGCGAAGAGAAGATTTTTTTTTTCTAAGCTTAATTTTGTCTGCAGGCCATCCGTGGCTACACAAGCGTTGAAAGACATGTGGCTGTCAAAAAACAGACAAAACAGTTAAGCCCGGCAGACAAGGAACAGGCTAGCTGTTAGCACATGTTTACCTGTTTCTCTTCTTTTGTTCTTTATCCCCAAGCTCAAAGCTGGCATGTCAGGGGTATTGAAGGACTTACACACCAGTTGGCCATGATCTGCTTTCACTCACACGTTGTCATGTCACAGTGTTGTTGCACAAAAGACATACATGTTCACACAATGAGCATGCAGGAGCTGTTCCTCAAGTGTTGGAATTCCAGGGCATACAGGGGCTCCCTTATAAAATCCCCAATGAAATCCCCGACACTCTTTTCTGCCCCTTTCTTAATCGTTAACAGGCTAGCACATAGTATGGCCACTGCACTCTTAATACCTTCTCAAATAATAAGTTTTTCGTCTTGATTTACAGATGCTGTAAATCTCTTCAAAGTGCAATGTAATCTTTCATTAGGGATCCTGAAGACGATGTCAGCCATATCTGTTCTTCATTATCTTTAATCACTCTGTGTTTTACCTGGTCATTTTATTGTAACAGAGATCATAAAAAACACCCTTGTTAAAAAACACACCCTCCCGACTTTTCGATTACCTTTATTAATACGGCCTGACAAAATTTGGGGGAGATTGTGCACAAAAGGGTAAATCACTTCCACTGTGACTTAAATTCCATTTGCTCATTCATCCTCTCCGCCTATCACTTTTCTTTCTTTTACCTGAATGAATGTTAAAGTATACCATAAAAGAAGAGAATTCTATAGAACTGTAAAACTTGGAGATATTAAGAAGAGTAAGAAAGTGATGACAAGTGAGGTATAACTTTTTAACACAGTACAATAATTGAGATATCACTCAGAGTCCCTTTGTAGGAACTTTTCAATAGCCTCACAACTGAACTGTGGTATTCATATCACAATGTACGCCCACTCCCCGAGGTTTCAACAGGAACCTGGCTGGGTGGATCCAAAGTCGAGCCCACGACACTGACCAACGCTTGTCACCATGACTTGGGGGTTGGGGTATCTCAGCCGAGGTATTTGACCTACCTGACCTCTGACCCTGAAATGATTGAAGTGGCGGCTTTCCCTGCCCTGGTGCTCCGGCCATGAGACAAGGTGACGAGTCCTTTAGGAGCTCTCTGGTTGCAGGATTGTGGAGTGCGTGGAAGCACGGGGGGCACAGGCGCCAGTCTTTGTTGGGAGCGTTGTTGTAATCTGTCTACTAGGCTCAGGGCCCGAAGACAAGTTGGCCAGTCATGAGAGAAGCTGGGCTGTGACCTTGAGTGGTTTCAACTAGTGTCACCATGGCTGGTTTGCTCCGGGGCAGCTTCTTAGTCATGTAACCTGAATGAGTCACTTAGGTAGGGCTTGGATAACATGCCATCTATTTGGTTGCTTGTGTGAGCTTTGTAAACACTCAGAGGGATTCTTTGAAAGCCTACTATGGTCAGATATGCAAGTTTCATTATCATATGAGCTATTTTGTGCTTTCCAAAAAAAATCCCTTGGTGTTCACTTTATCAACACTTCATCTTCGTATAATAGTATTTACAACCTAATCACATCCCTTTAAGCATGGATACATCCAGGTGTCATGTTGCACTTCAACTAATCTAATAATCTCTCTTAGTTTTCACCTTGTCCATGCCTCAAGGTCAAACAACTTTTCTCTCTTTAGTGGTCTCAAATGTTGCTATGCTGCTCCCAGGGTCATCCCTACTAATCCCCAGTTACTCCAGTCCTGGTGGATTTCTCCTATGGGCAGGTGAAATCCGATCCCAAACCCTGAAGCTGGGCCAAGATGTCCGCTGAGATAAGCATCCTGAGCCCACTCCCCTGTCAGGGGTCTTAAACAAGAATTCAGAAATACATCATCACAAATCCATTAAGGCCAGCCCACGACTTTAACCAGAAAGCCCAGCTGCAGTCACTAGCCCTTTTAACTCCTGGCCTGGAGTCTCAGGACCTTGGTTAGAGCTCCTGCCTCTCAACCTCTTCTTTCCTTGACCACCTTTGTGTATGGTCCCAGTTTCAGTCTGACTTTGTCTATTGGGGATCCAATTTTAGATAACTTCATGCTGCATTGTATCACACTGTTTTGAATATATTTAATCTCCAAGGACTAGGTGTCATTGAATCACTGAAGTACCTTCCTGTATGAGCTTGCTGTGTGTCCTCCGACACGTTTGGATTTAGGATACTGCTCTTGTGGCCTGACCAACCGCTTGATGCCGGAATGGGAGGCAGGCAGTCGCCATCGGCCACAGGGTGGCCTGGTTGACAATCTATCGTGAATGGTGGCGGACGCCTCCATTGTTTGTGGTGCACTGTTGTTTGTGCAGCCGTTACAAACACCAACCATAAGTGGGAGAGTGTCTCCTCGACTCTCCACATCTATCCGGCATGCAGCCACCGTACTGCTTTCCTTACAACAGATCCATTGTGCCTTTAACTGCGACAGTTGCCCTGTGTGTGTCGGGCTAGGCGTTGTGTCTTCTGAGCGTCGAGGTCGCCATAACCTTCAATTAACACAGCTTTTAGTGGGAGTTTTCGCAACCATTATTGTCGAGCAAATAAAAGAAACCAAAAGCATTTCAAATAATTCACTTTACAGTTTTATTGTGGTTTCTATGAAAATTTATTTTTGGGAGCTTTAATTCACATTTCTTTCAGCTGGTGACTAATAATAGATTTATTTTTGTCTAGTTAAAATTAGATCCTATTGTGTGTGTTTGCTGCAATGTGAATATCAGGATGTGTATTAAAAGTTGACGTGACTGTGGCAATTTGGCCATGTATAGATGATTGTGAATGTGTTTACGTGAGTTCTTGTATCGTCCATAACCACTGTGCATTTTCTTGGTAACTAATGATGAAAATAAGAAATCTATTTTTATTTGTTTCTCGCAATTCAATCCTAACTGCAAGTCATTTTGTTGTTCTGTTTTTAAAGGAACTAAGTGGTACTCTTGAAGTTTACTCTATTTTCTTGAAGAAAATCTGTAACAATAGAAAAAGGAAACTTATTACTTTGAGAATAAACTCACGTGTATACCGTGAGTTGCCTTCATTATTCACAGGTTGGTCTGTATATCTGCGGGTTCTTTTATTCTCCACTACAAGGGCATGTAAATTTGTGAATCTCAGGACAGAGCAAAGACCGGCCTCAACACAAGTGCAGCCGCTCATTTGTTATCAAACGTATGAGCCGGCGTATAGTGTACGCTATCTATTTATGCCACAGTTTTAATTATCCAGTACTTCCTGCCTTTGAAGTGCGATCAATCAACTCCTACCTGATGCCAGGAGAGGCCTGCACATGTGCACCAGGGGCACGGATCCCCTGATTTCACCTCCACCACTCCTTCCTTTCAGCCTTGTTGTTCTTATCTATTTTAGTTCTATGACGCAGTGTGTATAGAAACAAAGGCAACTCCCTGATTTAACATTGCCATTGAATGAAAACTATAAATATGAACTCCTGGATTTGTTAACACACAGGTGTGATAACTTTTTTCATCATGCCAAATATCACATGTCAATGACCATTTGATCTAAATTCTAAAAGAAACAAACAGAGACGTTGGAGTTGTTTTGTCACTACATGAACCACAACAGCAGGTAGACTAGTTCTTCTCCGTGTACTTGCACATTACGGGACATGTAGACGTCTCAGGGAGAGCGCTCCAAGACTTGTTTCCTGCACACAGCATGTTTTCATTTACCAAACGAGGAGCGGAGCCAATGAGAAAATCAATAGCACAGATAAGCAGCCCCTCTGCCCCCGATGTGTGACGGTGAACCCATATGGACACAGCGGGGTGCGTTGGCGAAACATGTCACAGAGAGAAAAAGATGTAGTTCCAACGAAATGTTTCAGATCCTCACCACAAACAAAAAGACTGTTGTTGGATCATTTGTGAATATTCATTTCTCAAGGTTGTTGCGCTTGTGGAATGAGAATTAGCTAATGTAGAAATTAAAGAAAAGTGGAGGGGGGGGGGGGGGGCTGATCGAAAAAAAATGTCCGAAAAGGAAGAAGAGGGCATGCTGGATAGAAGCAGTGAGTAAGTGAGTGAGTACGTAGGCTTGTAGTTTAAGGTCAAAGGTCCCAGAAACAAACTGGAAAAAAAGGTGTATCAAAGAAACCGAGGATGGAGAATGTATACATGTACAGTCTGATCCATGATAGTCCATGCTTAGGGGGTTGTGTGCAATATGTTCTCTATTACATAGCCCAGGTGATTTCTGGCTGTCTCTCCTGAGAACATGATCTCCTCCAGGCCAGGGCCCGCGTCTCGTTAAAGCGGCGTGGACTCGGCGTGGATTGAGTTTAAAAGTAATAAAAGAAGCGGACCTGCTGGCTAGGTGAAAAAACCGCTATCGGATTCCTAAGAGCAACTTTCTTTTCATGTGCAGACTGCATTCAACGAAGCGTTTAATTCAACAAATCCATGGTTGTGATCCACCAGAAACGGAGCGAGGGTTAGTTCAATTTGTACCAAACGATCTCCACATGATCAAAGCACGGCAAGCTCTCTCCAACATACTGCTTAAATTAGACTAACACCAAAGTCTTTGGCTCTGGGACAGTATTTGGAATGTCTTACCAGCAGAGAAATTCCTTTGCACATATGGTTTCAATAGACCCAAGATGCCAGTTTCACATCTTTAATGGGCTGACAGGGAACTTTGGTGCTAACTCTTTGACTCCCCAAAGTTTTTGGGCTGTCACCCGCAAATCATCAATTTTTTTGGTTGTTGTTTTTTACCTTCCTCTTCTGTCATGTTTCCCTGTCTATTACTGGGCACTGAAGAGGAGTGGATGTGTACAGGAGGCACAAGAGTCCTTCTCCCTGTCTCCCTGCTGCAAATGACATCCCTGTCACTTTTTAGAGAGTGTGTCAACTGCAGTAAGTCCGGCAGCTCTGCGCTCTGTTAGGAGCAACAATCCAAAGTTATAGAGCTGCCCTTACCCAGAGGTCTGCAACCTCTACGACCAAAGAGTTGTTATTCCCACTTCCACCAAATGAAAACGGACAGGAGCAAGAAGTCAAACTTAACCTTTAAAATGAATATAACATCTTTATCCTTTGGCTGCTTCCTTCAGGGGTTGCCAAAGTGGATCATCTGCCTCCATCTCACCCTATCCCTCCTCTGTTAAACTGCCTGGCAGCTCGAGCTCCAGCATCCTTTGTCCAGTATGCCCACTCACTGTCCTCAGCACAAAGCAGATCAGCGTGGCCCCTACAGCTCAAACCTGCTCAGCCTGAGCTTTCCATGAATGTTCCATGAAAGTTTTTGCCTTATGTTCAAAACTTTAAGAAACTTTAAGATTCACAATCATGAACTGGAGATATTTTACTATTTTCTGCTTTTTATACCTTCTAAATTTGAGCTTTTTTGCTGTTTCAGTTATTTGGGTGGTATAGAAGATGGATGGATGGATGGATGGATGGATGGATGGATGGATGGATGGATGGATGGATGGATGGATTTTTGGATGGATGGATGGATAGTCACTTCAACAACGGAAGCAGTTTGAACCATTAAGTTGACTTAGTCATTTAAGAAGTTTTGTTGTTTTTGTCCATCTTAGTCATTGTTGCTATTTTAGCCATTTTAGCTATTTCTGCTCCCTTTAGCTGTATTTCAGATTTGTTTTTAGCTTATTTTAAGCTGTTTAAACAACAAATTGATAAAACTATTCAATGGCTTTATGGTTTTTTCAATTTTTAACTTTTTTTTTATTTATTTAAGTTATTTCATAAATCCTTAGCTGTTTAGCTATTTTAGTTATCATCTGTTTGATACATTTTTTTGTTTTAACTATTTCCTCTTTTCTAAACATTTTTGAGCTGTTTTTAAATTTCAGCCATTTTAGCTGTTGTATGGTTTTTTTGGGGGTATGTTTTGTTTTTGCTTCTGGCTGACTCTCAACACTACTTTTGCTTTTCAATGAATTCTCTCCACATACTGTATCAAACAAACACATAATCTTTGTAGGCAGTGGAAGCTAATGGGTCCGTCCACATTGAATGACACTTTATATTTTCTTTCTTTTTTTATTCATCCATGGCCACCTTACTGATGGGTGAAAGCTATTTTCTGACCTGCATTGAATGACAAAATCTCTGCTGAGAAACAAACTTATAAAATGACAATAAAAGTTTATGTACAAAATGGTTTGGGAAAGCAGTGGGTCGCCACTATAGAGGGAATGAAGACCCACATGCAGCTCCAGAGCCGTGTCCTAAATGAGCTGTGTCATCATGCAAAAACACCCAAACAGAAACAAAACAAAAGCAGATGAAGCAGAGCTTCACACTGTATAGAGATTCATATTCATCACTCACACAGAGTTTGAGTTTCTGTCTGTGAGCTCAGCACTACATATGCACTTTCTTGTGTGCAGATAACTGATGCGCCTGTTATCCAGAGTGGGCAGAGGTCCATCCCTCCTATTTCTCTTGTCTACATCTGCAGGGCATGTGGAGCTCAGAAAACACACAAACACATCAGCGGAGAAAACAGGGGTGCGGTTCTCATGTGCCTGCTGGAAATGGAGCACTCCCTGTGCATGTTGTAAAAGCCTCTATTATATCAGCGTTGTAACCAAACAGGCTGTGCATTGCAGTTTTCCTGTCACCAAAGTTGGAGATATCACGCCCGGCACACGATTGTGACTTGTTTGGATGAGTGAATGTCACAGGCATTACAGATATAAACGGAATATCACAGGCGCTCACACACACATGCGCAGCGGCAGATATTTCAGATTTCACAGCTGAATTGACTTAGGACTCTCTGGAGGGTTCAAAATGTGACATTTTCACTTTGCGTCTGCACTTTTGTTACAGCAGGCATAAAGAAAAATCAAAAAAGTGGAAGCGGCGGGGGTTGGTGGGTGTGTTGCAGCGTTGGGGGCGTCTCTCCAGGAGCACATTCAGACTTCTCAGCTCTATTTCTGTTCGAGTGCAATTAGTTTGCTCCCAGAAGACAAGGCTAAGGAGAGGCAATACATGAATATACGCTTGTTGGTATGTTGCTCCATGAGCTCCCTAGTATGGTGGGAGCTCTAAATGTGTATGTGTTTGGTTTTTGTTTGAGCACTTGTTTTATGCATTGCATTAAATCACTTTTATTTAGCCGTATACTATATCGACACATGCTCAGCAGACCTTTGGGCCGGTGGTTGTGCCAGCTGAGGTGGCTTACATCAATGTGGATATGTGGAGTTTTTAGATTCCCCTAAAGGCTAACACCAGATCCCTACAAAAATACAGCAGACTGTGAATACACTCATTGACATGAGCTCTGCACATGGAATTCTACATAACGTGTCATGAAAAAAAAAAAAAAACAAACACCCTTTCAAATGTTATAATTCTTTTCTGCATGTTTTTCTAACTTCTAATGTGGAAATGAGTACTTACAATATGTCAGTGCCAGTACTGACCGCGCACAGTGGTGCAGTGGTTAGCGCTCTCACCTCACAGTGAGAAGGTCCGGGTTCAAATACCAGCCGGGGGCCTTTCTGTGTGGAGTTTGCATGTTATCTCCGCGTGTGGGGGTTTCCACTGGTTTCCTCCCACTGTCCAAATAAACATGCACTGTGGATCCCTGAGCAAGACCCTTAACCCCCATCAGCTCCCGCCTGTCCCGCTGTGTGGCTGCTACTGATGGGCCAGTTCGGCAAAGAAACTTCTGCTCTGGGGACTAATAAATAAATATTACTGTGAAAAAACTGCTGAAAAAAATAGTCAATACTCACGTAGAAACCAAAAACTCCTCCCATGTATTTAACTACAAAAGGACCAATGAGATTTTTTTTTTTTTAATCTTCTGTGTTATATGACACTACCACAACCCGGGGATAATTAAAAATGTATTTTAAGATTTGCTTTTAAAAGTAAAATAATTAGAAAGAACTACCTAAAAGCCAAGACTCTCATATAAGCAATACGTTTAACAGGTAAGACATAATAATAATAATAATAATAATAATAATAATAATAATAACAATAATAATAATAATAATAATAATAATAATAATAACAATAATAATAATAACAATTGCTAGATTAACATTAATATTAACATTAATATTAATAATACATACATACATACATACATACATACATACATACATACATACATACATACATACATACATTTTATTCATGAGTGTCTTTCAAGACATCGAAGGTATTCCATTATTAAAACTAATGACATTCAGCTGGTGTAAAAAATTAAAAACAAATATAAAAGAGGTGCATTTTAACAATGTTTGGGTAAGGAGTATTTCATGTGTCATGTGGGTTCGAGGGAAAGTGATACTGATAAAAGAAGTTGTGAGTAAAACAAACAGAATTAACAATACTTTCACCACCACACAGTGGAACGCCTCAATATTTCTGCACCATTCTGAATCAAGTTCTTTTATTGTTACACACAGGAAGTTCATCCATGTCACATTGTATCACTAATGTACACTGACCACTCTTTGTGCTCATCTTTCCTTCGCTGTGGTGTCACATCTGTTACGCCGAGTTGCAAAAGGTGGACTTTAAAAAAAAAATCAATGAGTCAGTTTGTAAAACTCAGATATTTGTGTTCAGATGTGGGATTAAAAGTAAAAAGTCATCAGAAAAAAAAAAAAAAAATACTGTGTCCTTCAAAACTGAAGTTAGTGGATGTGACTAAAGTGTTGAGACTCTGGTATAAGAGGTGGTATAATTTATTTTACAAGTAAAGAACATTTCTCATCACAATTCTAACAAAGTACTGTAGTATTTGTAATGTATCGCTTCCTAACTCTGATTGCCAGTGACGCTTGAATCCTTGAAACGTCACATCACATAAACACATTCCAAGTATTTTATTTGTCCTCTTATGTACTTTTTGACAATTTATTTATTTCCTTACACACCCACAAACACACACACCCACGCACATAAAACATCAGCCAACATCAACATCAATATACAACATCAGCCTAATGCTTGAGATGTGAAATGCAACAACTAATCACAGGAACGTATTTATATATTTCACTCTCAGTATGTAAATCCATGTTGCTTCAACTTCAAATGGTACAGACGCTGGCTCAAAGTAATTGTTGGCCGCAGTGATTTATGCATAAAGTGGCTTTTGTCAGGCAGCAACAAAGCAACTTTGATGAATGCTCCTTAATTTATTGTCACGTATGTGAAATCAAAGCGGAACATTTACAGGCTGTGCACTGAGTCAGACCAGAGGAGGGGCCTCTACGGAGAAAAAAAAAAAAAAAAAAAAAAAAAAGTCAGCACAGCCCCAAGTTGGATTTCGTGTCTTTGGAAACTCTGGTTCCCACCTCCTCCTCCCCGAGCCCTCGGGGTTAATCAGAGGCATAAAGGTTACGATGTAAGGCTAGTGACTAACGACAATATGATGTGCACGGAAACGACGTGACAGTTTGCAGCCATTAACCTGGGAGCAAGACATGCCTCATTTCTTTTTTTTTTTTTTTTTTTTTGGAGGAAGACAGGTCAGATTTAAGACAGAACAGGATGAGACTTATTTTTGTCTCGGTACACAACGTCGTGAATTCTGACGGCTGTCTGAAAAGAAGGCAGTCCTTAGTTCATGTTTGGAATTTCGATCAAGAGGGGATTCAAGTATAACTTTGAATACAATTCAAAGCTTTGAATGGCAAAGTTTACATAAGACAAGATGTTGGACGAGTTACTCCCTGACAGGTTGCGTCTGTGTTGTCACAGGCACAATCCAATTTCCCTCTCCCTCAAACATGTGTTGAGCTCCGGCGACTCGCTCATAAGGAACTTCTTGAGAAATGCACACCCTCTTGAAAAGAGAGAAAAGCTGGGCTAACACGCCGATTCACAGGCTGACCTCCGGCGCGACCCCTCGCCTGTTTGCTGACATTTTCGCAATGGAGGCACTTGAACAAAAAAAAATTGGGGGAGGAGAATGGCAGAGGAGAGGGGGTAAGAGACGAGGAGGAGGAGGGTGGGGAGAGAAAGGGAGAATGCCTTTTTCTGATGGATGAGGTCTTCTCCTGTTACATTTGGAGAGAACACAGCTGTGAGGAGCTGTTAAGTACACGCAAACAAGCCGTCTGCTTCAGACAAGCCTGCCGGGCACCCGGCCCCACATCCCACTTGTACCGCTCTGACACATGATCACAGCCAGACAATACATGTGGGAGCCGAGCGCACTCCACTAAAAAGTGAGAAATATTTTCAACTAGAACAAAAAAACAATCCCCTCTCAATACCACTGGGACCCTTCGTGGTATTAATTCATCTTGTTTCTCTTTGTCTTGTGCTGGTTTGTGTGCTGCCGGGGAGAAGGAGGAGTGAAAGGAGAGAGTGAGGTTTTTTGGTGCTTTGGCGGCGAGGAAATAGGTTAGGAATGGGGAGAAATGTAAAGAACATCTGCTACCGTGACGGTGTCACACTTTGTCTAATGTGTTTTGAATAGGCGCGGCTGTCCTAACTTGTGTGAGGGGAAATCTTTCTGATCCATATGCTGATTAGGGGAATTAATGTGGGATGTCAAGCTTTTTAATTCAGCCGCGCTCACCATTAACTAGTTTGGTGTGTTTAAGTGTTATTTCAACATTCCCATCATAAATTAGGCGTGTCTTCACCTACGATCGTCATCGTGTGACGTGGAAATAACTCATACTGGAGAAACACATTATGGTATTTATAATAATAGCCTGACTGTAATTATAAAATCAACAATTGTTAAAGTTTCAATGAGCTGGTTAGATGAAAACTGTTTTGGAGCTGCTCTCTCTCTCTCTCTCTCTCTCTCTCTCTCTCTCTCTCTCTCTCGCTCAGCCAAAGATAACCTGCCTCCTCCCTCCCCTAATTTAAGGGTTTAAAATGTATTTGAGTTCTGTGGCCATATGAGGCACTAACTTGATCTTAAGTGAGCCAGACAATTTAAACAACAGCATGATAAATACACATTTTGTTTAACACATCTTTGTTTTAGAGCAAAGAGGCAAGTTTTAAACAAATCTGGATTTTTTTTATTTTACAGTCTGTTATAACAGAAAGTTCATTTAAACACTGCTCCCTGGGTGTCTAAAACAAAATAGTCCTCTATTCGTAGGACTCTGCGGCCCTCTGTGTTCATCTTCTTTCTTTAGAATTCCCCCGCTCACCACTTCTCTCACACTAAGGTAACTTTCACTGCAGCATCCCTGATATCTTGGCCTGGGATGTCAGTGTTGTGTGACCAGATTAGAAACAGCAGTTACTTGTATTGAAAATAGTTTGTTTTCTTTGTCACGGGCTGGAACGGATCCTCTGGTGGTTCTGCTTTGGACTGCAGGCCACATGTTTGATTCACCTGCTCTAAATGAACATGAAGCTTCAAAGGAGTTATGATGAGTTCTGCAGGACTGCTGACAACTTTTTTTTAAACGCTTGTGTAGTTGAACATTTTGGATGATGAGAATGACAAATGAACGTGTGTCACCAACTTCATTTCTAAGTAACGGATGTTATTTGAGAAGCACACCCTTTAAAGTTATTATCTACATTTTTTAGCGTCTTGTAATCATATTCAACGACTCCATTTGATCAGCTTGTCCAACTTTAGTCAGATTAAGGATCTCACCTTGCATGTTGTGGATAAGTACCTCACGACCGCAGAGAAAATGCAATAAGCCTTATTGAATGTATTAATGCTTCTTCCGCCACATGCTCCCCAGAAGATGTTTAACAAATTCTATTTATGATTACCCGCTTTTTAAACCCAAACGCAGCCATCCTGTTGGACACATGTGACAGTCATCTGGACAGTGACTACAGTGGGGGCCACATTAGTCGATGGCTTCCCATACGAGCGACTGGATTTGATGTGATCTTGATCCTTGCGGCGCACCACAAATAAGCTGACAAAAGTGTTTAAACTTTTGCACACTTCCAAATCGACAAATAGTGGCAAATGGTTTGGGGCAGTGGCTTGCTGCAGCGTTGAGAACATGTGGCATTGTGCTCGCCTGAGTCACGCCTGTGACTCAAAGGGAATAATGGAGATGGTCTGCTGACAGATGGATGTTGTGGTGAAATCTGGATCTCCGAGACAAACCCTGTCCTCTGTCAGTTTTTTTGGTAATAATCTGTAAGTGTTTGTGAGTGTAACTTAAAACGCTTTGGGGTAATGGGGTAATGGGTTCTTTGTGTGCGTGCGTGTGTGTGTGTGTGTGTGTGTGTGTGTGTGTGTGTGTGTGTGTGTGTGTGTGTGTGTGTGTGTGTGTGTGTGTGTGTGTGTGTGTGTGTGTGTGTGTTATGGGTAATGCTGATGCAGCATTCATCACTGCAGTGCCACAGCTGGTTGTGTTTTGGGTATGTGTGCCTTTCTCTCTCCCTCCCTGCAAACTGTGAACTTCAAATGACTTCTGCTGTGTAAAGTGCTCGCGCTCCTATTATTGGCCATCTAGTGCTCATTACATACCAAGGACACAATAGGCATCTGGCTGAGTTCTCTGCACACGTATGTGTGACTCGGTGTGACAACAAGACATCCAAAGAGTGGAGTAAAAAAAGTGACAATGACATTGCTGATAAGGGAATATAATAATAATATATAATAGTTTTGACATAAAAGAAGCTTACTCATCAAAAAGTCAGCTTGACTAAAGGCCTTCAAACTGAGTTGTGACCAGACGCGTTTAATCATTTGGAATGTTTTTTTGCTTCTGGATACGAAGTGACTTCATCTTGTGCAGTGTTTTTCAACTGCTGCATCTAAAGAATACATAAAAACTGAACCTAGCACTAGAGGGAGCATGGCACATGTGTTACTCCGGGTCATAGCGGGTTAATTATATGTAATGAATCTATCATTAAGCTATTTGTAGAGTCCTCTCTACAAGAAGAGGACATACACTGTGTGGACAAGCCGCTGTCAGCAGCTCCAGGTCCAGGTCGCAGGATGCACTATTGTTAAATGTCTCCATTTATCACAAGGCCTGGGTTAAAGAGCAGCCCTCCTTCCTGTATCCCAGCACTTCACACTCAGCTGAGCTGTTCTGCAGGACCATCACAAACAAAGGCAACCTTTGCACAGCCAAGACTGGGGCTCTGAAAAGAAAATAAACACAGAGATGAATAACTTGGAGGGGTGGGGGGTGGGGGGTGGGGGTGTGGGGTTGGAGGGGGCAAGCTACGGGAGGAAATATATTTATATCAATAGCGCCTGCTGTTATTTTTCCACACCGCTTGTGCTAACGGTAGCTACGTGCTGTTGTTAGCTGCCGCCCACAGGGTTAGGGTGATGAAGGAAATCCAGGTGAAAATCTCTGCTGCTCTGATGACGTCACACCGCTGCCCGCCTGCTGATACAACATAAAATACAATATACTTGGTACTGTTTTGTCCTGCCAAGCAGGACTTTGACACGTTTTTAGGTCATACGTGGAAACACTGTGATAAGACCCTGGTACGCAAATAACACACAAGGTTCCCAGGTTATGCTAAATATAAACGTGAACCTGTGTAACCATGAGATTTTTGCGAGCTACTTTAATAATACCTACAGTATGTGAAACAAAAACACCATTTAGTTAGAAAAGATGCTTAAGAAAAAGTCAGTTTGCTTAGGTCAGCATGCAAGATGCGTTTACGTATACTATCATAATGGTCCTTGCAGTTTTAGATTTAGTAGAAGATTTAGTATTGTCCAGCAGTGAGGGTGCAGACTGAATGGCTACCAATAACATTCGTGTCCAATCTCATCTACGGCAGCTAAGAAGCAAATTTCTTGGTTTCTCTGCATGAAGACTGAAAGCACAGTGACTTTCAGTCATCAGCAAATATTCATGCTTTATATTCGTTACCATATCAAAGTGTTGAACACAACATCACATCCTGGCTAACAGCTCTCCTCAAGCCACCCACATCTGAAATGCATGGCTGTCATTCTCAGATAAACCTCTGCATATTTCAGAGCACAACAAATGTGAAGTTTGGGATCTGTTTATCACAATGCTACTTCGGATGGCAATTTAATAATTCACAAAGCAGCTCCTATGAACTTTGCAAATGTTATCAGACCCAAATAATTTGCCTGTGGTGAGACAAAAGTCCCACGCTATGTGAAGCAGCATGCTAATTTACACACCCAAATGAGTTACTGTGCAAAGTCCAGCTCTTACTACGTGTAATTTGGGACATTTAAGGGCTCCAGGCCTACCTAAAAGAATTTGGAGTTGCAGAGTTGGGCCATAATTCTTCATTCTATGGATGTATAGACACACAGCAGTGAGTTAACTTTGTTGTCTCCCAGTGATTCTGCATCTGTTTTCAGGCTCATGGAAAGTTTTGTTCCACTCCACATCTCATTTGTCATCTTGTCTTTAACTCTCTGGGAGCTCCACAGAGCAGATTACCCTGAATGAGGTTTTACGCTGTCTCACTTTCTGTTTATCTATCCATGCATGGTGATGTGTTTAGATGAGGCTTTTGCTGCTATGACATACTTCTATTTAGAATCATTACGGTTTGATTTCATTTGACATTCTCTCTCTCTCTCTCTCTCTCTCTCTCTCTCTCTCTCTCTCTCTCTCTCTCTCTCTCTCTCTCTCTCTCTCTCTCTCTTTTTTTTTTTTTGCCCCAGCATCTCTCTCCAGTCACTTGAAAGAACACAACAGTGCCCTCGCACTTGTTCTCCAGATATTAATTTGGCATAATTTAATTTGGAAAACATCTCCAGCAAGTTTTCCTGGCACAACCTTTGAAGTGACAATATGAAATAATAAATCCCATTAAATATAAATCACAGGGGCGATGTCAGCGTTGCTGTGATTCCTATTTGATTTTCGAGAGAGAACACATGTGATCACTCTCTTTTTTCATTTTTTTCCCCCACCCTCTATCCCACTATTTCACCTTTTAATTGAATATGTTTCTGTTGTTGTTGCCAAACACCCCCCACCCCTCCACACCCCACCCCACTACACCCCCGCCCCCCAATCTACTTCCTCAAGCACGTAATGCATGCAGTAAATAATTCAAATGAAATTAATTTTACAGCACCTTGTTTCCACTAAGCATGCCAACATCTGTTGTCGAGTCACAAGTTTACATTGTTGGTCATTACTTTCCACAATGAGCAAAATGTTTTATTAAAGCCCCGTGGGAGTCCCTCTTGAATCAGGCAGAGACGACGGTGCTACTGACTGAACCCTCCCTGAACTCCGACAATCAAAGATTGGTTGCAGCTCTTTTGGGGCTTGACTACTGTCTCACTTCCCAAAACGGGCTGGGACTTAATGTGATTGAGGCATTGGACGGCCTCGGTCCTTCAGGAAATCGCTGACCATAATGAAACGGAGCTTTGCTGACTTTTGAAGTGACGTAGTACTTTTGTTCTGGAGAACTGAGTAAATCTCACGCCGCTGTTGTTTCACAAAGGCTTGCTGCACTGTGGCTATATAAATAGGTCTTTTATTCTGCTGCTTCTAATTACTTACGGCACACCACCGAGTGATGATACTTGACTTAAATCAACCATTTCAACTACTGTCAGAATGCAACATATAAAACACTGTATGTTGCTTCAGACACCCTCGACTGTTTTTGCTCAATATTAAAGGTGCTTTTGGTGTTGTTTGCATCTATCAAACAAAAAGTCATCTACACGTATGCAACATACAACGCCTAATGCGCTCTAAAGATGTGTGTACACATCCGAGCGAGCACAGGGTTAAATAGCACATCTCCGCGGTGTGCAGCAGGGACAGCTCAGGAAGTAGGCTGTTTATTTGCATTGGTCCACATTTAAACAGCTCTTCACTTGCAGCCCTTCAAAGAAAGCCGCATTGTATATTCATCAATTTTAGTACTCATGGGGAGAGAAAAAATAAGCAGACTGCTATACATAAATCATTAAGGCACAATCAAAAGCAAACACAAAATATACAGAGATGCGTACACAGAGAGTTATGAGTGACGACTGAAGCTGCAAATGTGGTCTCAAAACCGCAAAGCAACAATGTGACGGTGGTTAGATTCGTTACAGTTGGAAAAGGAGGCTTTAAACGCTGAATTCTCCACAGGCTGGGGCTTTAACAGAGCAGAAGAACAAGGGGAGAGACAGGCTGTGGGTGTTTTTGGAAGCACCTTTCCTCTGAAGACTTGGCTGTAAAATGTGAGGGGACCAAGGACACACCCCTGAGGAGCTCTGAAGTGGTTGTAGCCACCAAGGGGCCCTGATAGCCCTGCTGCTTCTGCGCTCCGCCGGCCCCCAAGCAGGTGACAGCTACTCGTCCATGCTCTGGGCCTCTGCCAGTAACAGATGTGCTTAGTCAAATGACTAATTGAAAACCTAAAACAAAATCAGCAGCTTGGCTATTTGGCCTGCATAATAACAGGCCTGTGCTGATAAAGGGAGTGGGAGAAAACACACACACCCCTCTCATCAGCGGCGCCATTAACAATCATGAGCAAAGATGAAAACAACGCTTGGTTTATTCGGCAAATGAAAGCACATAACTAGATGCTGTCCCTGGAGTCCATTTCCAATTTTAATAATACATCAAGGAGCCTAGCCGCAGCAAATGCTACTACACTGAGAGCCAAAGCATACCAAACTACTTACAGCTCAAGCACTGGGAGACAACTCCCAGAGCTAAGAATTTAGCAAATGCATAAAGGTACACAACATGATAGCTATTAGCTAAATTAAAAGAGCCATTACCAGAGTAGTGTGTGGAATCATTCGCCAGTTAAAGACTACAAACAAAAATTTTCCATTTAAAGAGGAAAGAAAAAAAGTCTGTGTGTTTGTTTCGTCCTTACCTCATCTCTTTCCATCTTCATCGTAAAAAAGCATGCAGCCTGAGCTCGCCTCAAATTATGTGCATGAATAATAAAATACCTTCTAATTAAAAAATGTTGTTAAATATGCAAAAATCTAATGATAATGAGATTGTGCAATACCTTGGAGTAAAGCGTATTATAAATTACTTAGAAGTGCAAGTCGGCTTGACCCAAACATTGAATTTTGAAGGCTACTTGCAATATTATGTCTGGGGCATATGGAGTGGGTGGTGGTGGTGGGGGTTAGTGTGTGTGTGTGTGTGTATGTGTGTGTGTGTGTGTGTGTGTGTGTGTGTGTGTGTGTGTGTGTGTGTGTGTGTGTGTGTGTGTGTGTGTGTGTGTGTGTGTGTGTGTGTGTGTGTGTGTGTGTCTCAAACTGTTTGCGTGCATACATGCCCACATATGTCTGTGGATGTGTGTATCTGGCATAATAAATATGTGCGTGCGTGTATGTATATATACATTAACGCATGTGTCTGGGTATTAGTGGGGGGTTAAATATATGGATGTATGCAAATGATGCATATACTGTCTGCTTCATTGATTCTTTGGGGGAAATGTCGGCACTGGAGCAGCTTGAGGTGAGTGTGATGACAGTGTTTACTCCTTCATGTCTTTGAACTCATTGTTCACTTTGCAAAGAAATACATTCAAGTAAAACAAGGACCGTTAGAAATTCATGATTTCAAAGGTAACGTCAAATTACCTTTGAAATCATCTCGATTCTGCCACATTGCAAACTAATATTAACAAGCTACCCATACTGGATCATGTGACTGTAATTCTTTTTTTTCTCTGATACAACAACTGCTAATAAAGATAACATCACAGCTGCAGGTTGTCCTTGTACTATATGCAATAGGAGAACAATGATTTACAAGTATCTGATTTTATTTTATTTCATTTTTATTTACTGTGGCAGCTAAGCAAATAAATCATCACACCACTCAACGATTCTTAGTCCTCACCCCCCCCCCCCCCCCCCACCCCTCCACCCCCCCGCTAGCTTTGTGTTTGCTTCACATCATCAATCACTGCACTTTTTCAGTTGTCCCCTGATTGAGTTGTCTTCACAGCTATATGTGACACAGCCTTCATGTTGCTTACAGCAGTAAATAAAAATAGAAATCCTCGACACCCATTTACATGCTGTTTGGAAGAATCAGGAAACGACGCTTGTCAGTTTACAACAGACAAGTTGGATCTTGAAAATAAGCAATTACGGGAAGAAAGTTTAAATGTGATTATTACGATTGTGCCACTGACAAGATATGTCCAACTTGATTTTTTTCCTCGGTAAATAACTTCTGTTTGTAGTGGGGTTTTTTTATACGGGTAGTCTGATTGTGAAGAAAAAAAGATTTGTTCCGACGCACAGACATGTGATGCGCACGCACCCATGCATGCACGCTTTTCATAGCCGTAACTTTATTACATTAAGATGCATTATTGGATCATATTTATGGAGATGAGAGTTGAAAGTCGATTGGCGGCAATAATATTCCTTTGCTTTATAAATTCACTTGACACATGCAGAAAAGAGCTGGTATTTAATATTCAACAAAATAAGACTTCACTCTGATTGAAAGGTTTGCACTGCACATTGTCAAACATGATTGCCCCATTCTGGGCCAGCCAGCACTGGGAACAATGTGCATATTTCACTTCCAGTCAATAGGCCTCTGCCATGTTTATTAAAATTTTAACAGGACTCTGGGCTTCACGGGTTCATCAGCCATTCTAAAGCTCCTGAACAAATCAGCTGTCATCTCTATTTGCATGTCCCACCCCCCCCATTCAAACCCCCCTCCCACATCCGAAACCCACCCACCCCCCGCCACTGACCTTCCCGGCATCCGGAGCATGGTGCAGTTTTAAGACGACTTTCCAGCAAGTCTTTATGGCCAAATAAATAGCAGCACATGACTCTACCCATCGCGCATTATAATCCTGATTGTTTTTTATGTCAAAACCATAAACAAATACTTGATGGTGAGGACCGGGAATAAATCAGGCTACATTATATGTGGGAGACAGCCGAGGCAGTGAAAGAGTCATTTAGATTAACGAAGCAAGTGCCTCATACTGTATGGGCACACATGCCTGCTCAAGCACACAAATGTATTTTTAGGAGGGAGAGGCCACCTGCAATAGTTACTAGGTTGATGTAAAGGGATGTGTTTTCAATATAATGAGATCAAAGTAAACCAAGTAACATTGGTTAAACTTGTTTGTTGAATGCAGAGGAGACAGTGCTCCCCTTTGTGTTTTAGTATCTCCGTCTATACGTTAAGTGTTTATGCCATGTCTAACCTCCCCGTTTTCATCGGGGAAATCACTGCGGCTTCCTTTAGTTATTTATTATTGTCCTCTCACAGTTGCTCGAGTGTCTTGGTTTGGCTCATCAAACGAGGTAAACACGCCATTGATGTGAAAACTTGACACAACAATGTGGTGACGTCAAACGGGCTCATCCAGAGTCAACCGTGAGACTAGAGGCCCCTTTGATGTCAGAAACGCAAGGCAGTGCGGAAAACAAAGGGCTCTTGGTGAGGTGGGATGAAATGCTTGCATGTCTATGTACTCTATATGTACGGAGGTATGTAGTTTGTCTTTGTGCGCGTCGCGACGAGCGTGTGAAAGAGAGCGACTAAGACAAAGGGAAGAGGGGGAAAAAAAAAAAAGAGGAGAGTAAGTGTTTCTGTGTGACTGAGAGCGAGCGAGTGAAATTGGATGTGTGTGTCTGCACGCATGAAACTCATTTTACCCAGCTCTCAACTCGCATCCTTCATCCCGGGGATGAAGTGAGTGAGAAAGTGGCAGTTCTTTGGCAAATAAAATCGGGTTCATGCAAAGCCAGTATTAATTTGGCTTTTCCGTTGGAATGAAATGTTTTTGTTTTGGGAGGAAATTGCCCAGAGCAGTAATGAATTTCCCCCCTCAGTGCTGTGTGGCACCATAATTTAGCAGAGCGATAGATCACATAGGCTGACGATTTGAGTGTGCATATATTCTAATAGAAAGCTGATAAATATTAAATGTGCGACATTTAAAAGAGGCTCATTTTCCCAGCTTTTAGCGAAGAGGGAGCAAAATTTTTCATAATGGCTGCTGGCAACATGAGACAGGAAGAAAACGAAGAAGAAGAAAAACAAAAAAACAAGCGTTATTGGGGCCAATATTCACACGGATTTATCCAAATGAGTCTGTTAGCAAAAGAGATATCAGAGAGGCAGTGAGTAGTTAGTTTTGCAAGGCTCAGAGCTCTCTGGCATATGACAATACCCGCTGCTGTGTTTCAAAGCGTCGATCACCCGTCATCACAAACCCGTGGTGATTTTGCCTTCTTCCTTTTGTGCTGAAATGTTTACACGGCCACTCTCTTGTTGTCGTTGTGATCAGTTCTTGCTTTGGTATGAAGTAACAGTCAAAATATGCCAGCGTTTGTCTGCTAAAACAGCTCTCAGTTGTCTATGAGGGAAAAATGTCTCTTCAAAACATGTCAGATTCTTTTCTTTTTTCTTTTTTTTTTCAGTTTTTGTTGTTTGGAAATTAGTTTTGGACACCGGGATGTATTTGGAATGCTTTGATGTGTTGGCATATTCCCTTTCATGTCATCTCGGTGGTTAAACACATTTACAAATCAACGTTACTTTCTGGATGAACAGCTGGAGTGTCAAAAACAAAGTAATCAAAGCAGCTGCAGTAGCTTTTGTGTTATTTGTAGTAATTTCACACATGATTTTTGGAACGCTGCTCGACTGAGTTTTGTTGAAACACTGAATTAAAAGGAAAACACTGCTTAATTTGGGACTTAATGCCTCATTTCAACAACACAGAATCACAGACTAGTTTTAGCCTGTTTATGCAGCTAATGACAGAAACGTGGCCGCTTGGTCTTAATTATAGAAAAAGTATTAGGATCTTGTTCAAATTGAAATACATAAAATTCTCTGTCCCACCAGATGAAATCAAGTTAAAACAGTTGATTCTGAATCTGATGCCTTGCGGCATGAGGAGGAATGTGATGAAAAAGCCCCCCCCCCAAAAAAAATACACCTTATTTACAAACCTCATTTAATAATGTGCAGCATTGACTGGAACCCTCCGTGGATGTCTGATCCTCGATGTCCATCATTCTCTCTTCCACTTTGATAAATGGCGATTGTTCAGTTTAAACTTTTCCCTGTGGAGGAACAAGAAGTTGCAAGGTGACACACCTGGAGAGTTGGAGTGACTACTGCATTTTATGTTCAATGACCCAGATGGGAATACTCCACGGTACCGGTTGTCTGAGCTAAATGTTCATCCTGGGACACTTTAAAATGTTACAACAGGAGTCTGCATTGACCGTTAAAACAGAAAGAACGAATTATGACGCCTCAGGTTGATGATGAGGATTATTACAGTTTGGGACCAGATCCTGATGATAGAGATCCAGACAGATCCAGACCAAGGTCCAAAGTAAAATCATAATTGTGCATGTGATCCCAAAGTGCTTTGAGAACATTCTTGACCTGAGTTGCTGCTCACCTCTGCTTAATGAGAGTTTTGCACTCCATTCAAGTGCATTAGGAACAGCACAATAAGAAATATTCCCGACTAGAAAATCCAATAAAAGCTGAAATTACGACAGTTACCGATTTATTAAGATATAAGAATAAACTCGCAATCATCATACAAGTACACAGAAGCACACATCCATTTTTTGTCTAAATTGGTTTCATCAGGATCCCGATATATTGGCATTGTATTGTTGTGTGTAATTTACTGACTAAATCTACTCTGTCCTTCAAACAGCTGCAGGGGATTACCTTGCTGGAAGTGACGTCCTTCATGAAGAAAGAACATATTTATGTTTTATGAAGTAAGAAGTTGTTAGCAACTTCCCACTACTTTGGTAATATTCTGATTTAAGTTTCTTTTAATTTTGTTGTTGGCGATTTTTAAGTCGTCAATTAATGTTTGGAGCACATAAAACCATTGCTAAACAACAATTTCTCCATAATCACCACATTGCACAGTATATCTGCCTATATCAGGTGTAGAAATGCATCAAAGTCCATTAAACATCACCACCACTATCATTTAGTTGAAGACTATAAAGCAAAGGATGATCTGTTTAGAAGACACTTTCAGCCATCTCTTCACTTCATGTCAAGTTGCTAACAAAATGTTTGAAACTCTTGTTTTGCTCGGTGTGTTAATACTGTTTGCACCTCAAGGCTTAACCAAAGTAACTCTTATATGATCCAACACCACACTGCAACTCTGCTAACAGTAGATTTAGCCAAAGCAAATTGAAAGGCAATACTTTAATCATTGAAGTAGAATGAATAAACAGGACAATCTGCAATGCACATAACATTTTTTTGTGTTTCAGTCATTCACGCGCCTCCTTTCTGTTGCCTCAGTACAGTGGGCCAAGATGAGCACATTCTGTCAAAGCATTTTGTCAGCTATTACCATCTCTTTTTTCCCCTCTGTTCCCCATCTCACCCTCTTCAATCTCCATTTACAGCAGCAATGGGCCTCTGCCACTCCAACCACACTGCCTGTGTCGCTCTAAATGGTGCCTAATTCCAGATTACAGAAACCTATGGGTAAAATGATATTTCTTTTGTCTGGTCCAAGAATAGAGGCCTTAGAGAGCTTCTGCAAGCATCATTTAGCCTGGCTAAATTACCATGACAAGGAGATGAGCAAACGGACAGCGCCTTGGCTTATCTGACAGAGAGTTGCACTTTAAAGGGGCTTTAATGGAACCAATTATTAGGAGGATCTCTTTGCCGTCTGCTCTTGGTGCCACTTGATTGTTCTCGTTATAAATGTCCCTACTTCCCCAGACAGAGTTGGTCACTATCCCCACGGCCAGCTCGCCTCACTCTTCATCTCTCTCTCTCTTGTGTAGTGATGAGAAGGTCAATAGACTACTTCTTGAACCTTTTCCGTATTTCTTAATTAGGCCAGGCTGCATGTAAAAATGAAGCTGATAGGCTGGTACCTTTTTTCAAGTTTTCTCTTTCGCACGCACGCACGCACGCACGCACGCACGCACGCACGCACGCACGCACGTACGCACGCACACACACACAGGTGGATACACGGAACACATTCACACCTCACACAGTGTTCGTCAGCGAAGTCTGACCGGATGCCTGATGCTTCTCACAGGTAAAGGCAGACTGAAGAAAACACAGATGATGTCTAGTGCTTCATTTCATATACTTTACACTTGACCAAAGCTGTCAGTTTGTGCTGTCTCCTGTGGCATTTCACGAACTTAACATCTGACACACTGGAGAAGTGTTGGGTGATTCATCCTTTACTTTGGGGGCTGGAGCGTGTAGGTGGGACCCATACCATGTTGTCAATCGAAGATAGAATGGAGAGAAAAACAGGCAGCGGTGGAGAACTGAGGAAAAAGGCCATTAGAGCCGCTGACATTTTGTTCATGCTTGAAATCCTCAAGTTGTTCTACTGAGAACCAGTCGATTCAAGTACTAATTAGCAATCAGAAGAGTGTCATGGCTCCACCAGTAATTGTGAACGTGTGTGCATTTATCCCACAGTCGGACCAATGTGGGTACTGTTCCTCCCTTTACTGCCTCCTCGCACATTTGACTACTGCAAAATAAGTCATAAACCTTACAAGCCAGAAAGTCACAAAGCAATGTTAGGAGGGAAATCATGCAGACGCCTCAACAGCTCAGTGGCCTAACCGCCATTCCATTTGTGTAATTCCAGCTATTGTCAAGCTGTGGTCTCTCGAAGAATAGTTGAGAAAGAAAACAGTTCTTTCTCAGGTCACAACCATCAGGCATTTGTCTGAATTGAATTGAGTGGCTCGTGTAAGACAATGCGTTGGATTTTTGACAGTGGGCTGTAATTGAAGCTGTCTCCTAGGAGGATGCGTGGCGCTTAGCTGGTAAGACCTGAGATAAAAAAAAACAAAAAAACATATAACCTGGGATTGCTCCTACCAACAGCCTCAGATCGAGGCCTCACTATTAATCAACTCGCGATGTGTTTGATGGGAAAACTGTTGAGTGGCAAGAACATGTACATTTTCTCAGAGTGGAATCTCTTCATATTTGTTGGGTCAAACAGGAGTGGATGGTTTACACTCATGCCTCACAATGGGGAAATCCCTGGTTTGATTCCAGGCTTGGGAGCCCTGCCCATGTTCTCTTTGAGTGATTGGCATTTAAAAAAATTGCCAATATTGTGAATGCAAATGTGTCGTTGTAAAGGGAGAATAATTTGGGCTTTAAAATGCTACAGATTTTTTTTTTTTTTACATTACTCAACACTGATCACATCAATCATGAACTATGGTACCACAGATCTACAAAGTGGTTGTAAAAGCAACACAGGTGGCTACAGAGCATTTTTTATTGAACAAAACATATCAGCACATAAGCATTTGTCTGAATGATCACGTGACGGGTATTGTGCTTGTGGATTTAATGAGCATAATGACGCTGATAGAGCCAATATGGCAAACGGCAGAGGAAAACGGGAGCTATGCATAGCTTGGTTTAACAGTGTTGGCTATGACTGCAGTATGGGTTTGAATTTTGGCAAACCCCAATATGCACAATATGAAAACCCCAAATGTGGATCCGTCGTTTTGATGTGGATTGCTATTTAACAAAGGAGAGCCAACGACGTGTACGTCTGCAGTTCAGACCTAACCATAATACTCAACAGGGAATTATTCCGAAATACAACATATGGAATGTCAAAAACATTGCATTGTTTATAAGGAAGATTTCTAGAGGTATAGTTATAGTTGGTTGGATCGTGGCTCATGCCCCCCCCCCCCCCCATGTTCATTCCATATTATAATCTCCTTGTATCTGCTATCTAATTTAATTGATTTTAATATTTTAGTAGAAATCCTGATAAAAACAAATACATGGAAATCATAAATGTTTTTATTGAAACTAAGGAGAGTTAATTTCAAGAGTAATACAGACTCATTACCGTATTAAATAAGCTCCAGGGTAAAAAGAACAAACATTTAGAGTAACAGTTTCTGACTATATATATATATTGTTATTGCCTATAGATCGCAACAGGAATGATCATTTAAATATTTTATGATGATAAACACCAGTATTCTATGAAAAATTACTACTCTGTGTGAGACAAAGTATGTGTCGGGAGACACTGAGTGGGCGTGTTCTAAGTTTGAAGAACTCTGCCCTCAGTTGAACACGATGGCCAAATATTTTGTTTCCTTCAAACCCTGTTGTTTACTTTGTGTCCGTTTACTGCTTGTATTTCTGATCACTCTTCAATACTAAATTACAAAAGCCACATATAACAGTCACACCATTGGGTTTTTTTTGTTCTTAGTGATTTTGTTGTGCTGTTCTGACTGCTCCGAAAAAAGAAAAAAAAGAGACGTTGAACCTGACACAGACTCTGCTTTCTTATCTCTTGCTTTGTGACTTGTACAGATTTTTTTCTGTTGCTAAATATTTATTCTGTTGAGTATCTAAGGGTCAGTGCTGGCAAACAGTGAGCCGGCGAGGCAGCCAGACACACTCTCAGTAAGTGCAAGTCAAAGTGACAGCACAAAAGGTTGCTTTACAAAGCGTTTTCTGTTTCAGGCATGAGTGTCTTTTGCTTAATTTATGGGCCTGCTGTTTTAGGGCATTTTAGATTAGTCTGTACTGGGGATATCTCATTCCATGTCTCACTGTGTGGGGCTCATTAAAGCTGTGAACGAGCCGCCTCCGTCGCCCTCTCATTGGCCTAAGGTGCAATAACCGCCAATCAGGCGATTTGGAGCCATTTCAGGATGCAGGTACATTAAACTGGCTTTGCATCAAGTTAATATACAGGGTCTGTTTGGCGACGCTGGCTTGATAGTGTGATTCATCTCTGATGGCTTTTAGAAAACACCATAAAAATATATTCTGGTAATGACTCAGATGTCGTCAAGAGAGTGGGCTGATGGTGTGGTTAAATGCATGAATGCATGCTTGTATTATTTTCAGTATGTGTTGGATCTATGGTGGCAATTATGCTTTCATTTCCACTCAACTGCACTGTGTGTGGTACTAAGCGTCAACCAAGTCATTAAGTTGGAGTTTGGACTAAGGAGTAGCAGAGTTCTGTGTTTGTTTGTGATTGTTTTTTTTAAGGTTTATGGTCTGTTTGAAAAAGACAGTTGGTTTAGAGTCAGTCCATAACTTGTGTGTGTGTGTGTGTGTGTGTGTGTGTGTGTGTGTGTGTGTGTGTGTGTGTGTGTGTGTGTGTGTGTGTGTGTGTGTGTGTGTGTGTGTGTGTGTGTGTGTGTGTGTGTGTGTTTGAGCTTACCCACTATGAGAGGACCATGACTGCAATTTCTTTATTAAGAATATTCAATGTATAAAAATTTATTCAAATATGATCACAATACGTTTAAGGTAATTTTGCAGCCTATTATTATTAGTATTAGTATTAATAATAATACAAATAATAATAATAATTAAAAAAGAATAATAATAATAATAATAATAATAATAATAATAATAATAATAATAATAACAATAATAACAATAACAATAATAATAATAATAATAATAATAATGATAATAATAATAAAAATAATAATAATGTTGTTTTTATAAACCAGGCAGAAAATAACCAAGCACCCTTTAATTTTAAATCGAAACCTTTCTGCATATGTGTTTTGTGCAGTTTTCAGTTGTTTGCAGAAGGGTACATATTGTATAAATTTGTCGTTAGGTTATTCATTGCAAGTTGACATCTTTGCACCTGAGTAGGTGTCTGCAGTCTGCACACCAGTGGCATATTGTCGCAGCAGAGTGTTTGTGCACAACTATTATTTTGATATTACTTTTGCGTACGTGCATGTCAGTGTTTTTGTGCATATGTATTCCTGTCTCTTTGCATGTGTTGTGTTTGTTCAGCTCCTTGGAGGACGTGACCTGTGTGGGTAAGGACAGTGTTAAGGGAGGCAGATTGGGAGGAGGCCAGCATTCTCATTAGCGGGGCAGATGTGAGGTCGCTCTGACCAGATTGCTAGCCACTTCCTTAAAAAAACAGCTCACCGATGATCCTGGCGTGAGACTTACGGTGGGGGGAGCTGGGGCATGGAAATGTCCTGTGTTCCTGACATATTGTGAGTGGCCACCAGACAGGGGAAAGCCAACAGTGTTAACCCGCCTCTGAGGCCACAAAACACTGCCCTCCCCAACACCCCTCCACCCTTGAATTCCCCACCCCACCCGCCCTCCCACTCCCCTCTTCACAACAACATCCTTGTACAAGAACGATGGTCGAAAATAACAGGCGGAAAACTGCAACGAGGTGCTACTTTATCCCTCCTGGACCCCTCCTGGGTTGATTAGCAATCCAAACCGAAAGAGAAAGAGGCAGAGGGAGAGGGAGGGAGAGAAGGTGGGCGGAGGAAAGAAGAAAGGACAGGCATGGAACCAATTTCACTACAATTTTCATCCCTTTAGAAATGCTTGTTCATGAAAGGCCTCTAGAACAACAGATTAGGTAATTACAGACCGAAGGCCAAATCATAATCTGCAGCTCCTTTTCTTCTCTGGCAAAGCCAAGATGGCTGCCAGTTGTCAGCGCACATGAGGTGAGATCTTGATGAGGGACTGCAACGGGCTTTCAATGAAAAGTGAAACACACGCACTCTAGTTTTTAGGCTAATTAATTAATCATGTTCTGCACCACCTGTTCTTTAATATTACGTTCATAAAAGAGGTCATATTTACCCTGAACGATCGGATGCAATGTGTTAGATGTAAGGTAGCGGAGTGACCAATAATTAAACACAACATCAATGAGTCATTCAGAGGCAGCTGAGAGCATAAAGAGAAATGCCTTTTCCTCTGCACATTATGACCACTCACTCACGCGACAAGGGACGAGTGGGATTGCTTGGCGGTGTAACGGCGCTAATGGATGTGTATGTGTGCGAGACACCAGCTACAATCAGGTAGACAGGTCACACTGTCAAGCATGGAGCAAGTGCACGGAAAAGAGGGGTCAAGGGCGAATAATTCGCTCGGCCGCTCTTTTTGAGATGACAAACACGTGCTCCTGCCAGAAGGGAACCATTAAAAATAATTTACACAAGCTTTATGTTGGCTGAGCTCTTTTTGATGCAGTGTTTCCCCTGGCAATTATGGCCATGGCGCAGCTCCAGCCATATGGCCGGCCGGGCAGTGGGCCGTGAGGCTCAGGAATACCTGGGTGGTTAATTAAGAGCTGTTGCCAGGGCCATAGGAGGCCAGTCTCAGATCTTCCACACCCCCGCCACCTCCACCACCACCGCCACCACTGTCTGCTAACACTCTCGCTTCCTCCTCGAGCAGACCCTCCACTGTGACCTACTGTTGTCTCTGCTCGCTCACAAGCGGCAGCCACTGGGGACAGGGAGAGGCCACCGGTAATTATTTGAGATAACATCCCCCGAGTTGAGGTGGGATGTGTGAGTGAGGAGAAAAACTATGTGCTGTGCTGCGTTTGTGTTTTTAATGCTTCTGGATGCGCGTGCACATACTTATATGTGTGTGTGTGTGTGTGCGTATGTGTTCATGCACAGATGCTACGGAGCATAAAGGTCAAGATTTCCACCTTCCCTTCTCAGGTGAGCATAATGCTTCTTTAGAATGGAGGACAACATTGCCACATATTTCATAAATACCTCATTCTGCATTCAAACATTTACTGTACTCTGCTCTCAGTCAACACATCAATTTGAATAAACTATTCTCGCTTGTCAGGGGACACTTGCCTCACTTTGATTGGCGTGTACAGTTCTCAGGGATGGTTGAAAAAGAATGTATAAAGCTGGAGATTTTAAAACATCATAACATATAAAAAAAGGTTGTAATAAATTATCATTAACATGTGTTTATTTCCATAATCGTCAAATACCCCTTCAGTTTGCACTTATACCCTGAGAAACACAGAGATTAAAAGAAAATGTCAACATTATGGTACATAAACATCATTCTGCATCTGGTAATGTTGTCATGGCCACCGTCTCTTAAATGATTTGCGAAAGGCAGACAAGACAGCATGGTGTCAAAACATAAAGTACGACCATTTTTGACAGGAATCACACACTTATCTACTGACCCTACTGTGTTATTGTGGTTTTTGTTGTGATAACATATAGCTTTGACCTTGGATGAGCTTTTCACCAGCCCCCCTGTCTAAACATATTGATATTCATAAAAGCACTATCACTCTATCAATCTGCTAGACAGAGATCTAATACAGTATAATGAAGCAATAATGAGGAATTTTCTCTTGTTAAAATGTCATTTATGTAATGAATAAAAGATGATGGGTTCAGCTGTCTCTGCTTTGTTCTCAATCAGCCTCCTCTCTCTCTTTCCACTTCTTTTTTTTTTTTTGCTCCGGCCTGTACACTAACAATGGCGTCATTGGCAGACATTGTCCCGATAATCAGCCAAAATTGCTTCATGTTTCCACTGTATAAACAATCATTAGGATGTTGTTTTGTTCATTCGCTTCGCCTCAGCCTTTCATTTGTGAACAGTGGCTGCAACGAAAAACACCGACAGCTTCTAATCTAAATCTGTGATAGTTCAAAATGTCCCGATTGTGACAGCATAGCAAGGCAAATACGTTTGTGACTGTGTCTTGTGTGTGTGTGTGTGTGTGTGTGTGTGTGTGTGTGTGTGTGTGTGTGTGTGTGTGTGTGTGTGTGTGTGTGTGTGTGTGTGTGTGTGTGTGGGTGTTTGTGCCCGTGTGTGTCAGGGACCCCTGCTGACTTTCTCACCTCATCTCCATATTCCTTTATGGGAAATGTAAATGGATACATGATTATCTTTACACGGACCCAAGCAGGAAATGGGATCGTACCCTTCACTGTGACTAAAGAAGAGAGGAAAATGTTATGGTACAGATTATAAATGATTTATGCGTGTAGAGTATGGCATCTTTTTCTTGATAACCTCTCTTCTGTGTTTTACGTGCTCCCTTTTCAACCGAGTTTCAGCGAGGTCCCAGCAGTGCACTGTTCTCTCCCTGTACCTCTCTAAACAATAAACAGCATTATCTGTCTGCCTGTCTGTGTTCACTTCGCAGCCGTTTACACTGACCTGGTATCTTATGGTAATAAATCCCAGCGAGTGAGAGAAGGGGCGATATACTTGATGCTGAATAATTGGTCATTTTGGTTGCAGGCTCCCCTGCTTCACATTATAGTGATAATGAAGGCCTGCTGAATATGGTGATCAGTGTGTATGTGTATGCGTCTGTGTGTGTGTGTGTTGGATATGTGCGTGCATCTGTCATCTGCATGCATACGTCCGAGCAAGGGTGTGTGTGTGTGTGTGTGTGTGTGTGTGTGTGTGTGTGTGTACACATGACAGAGGTGTCTCCTGAGTCAGGGATTATTGCTGATAGATTATTTCTTCAGCCCCCTCGTTATCACTGGATCAAACAGACATGTGACCCGTACTTCATCACTCTATTCATCCTCCTCTTAAACTGAGCTCTGGAGACCTGCAGAGGGAGGCTGCTGGAACCGAATATATAGGGCTGGGATGAGACCAGGGGCCCATAATACCGCTGTACTGGGACCCTTTTGCATAATTATAAACCCTTGCTCTGGCTGTGTGTAGTATATCTTCGCCATCGTTATGAATTTAGTTTTATAGGGTGGAGAAAAGTCCATTTGAAGAAAGAGCAGAAGGAGCACGTTGTAGTTTTTGTCCATCTCCGTCACTCTCCCTGCAGTGAGGGGGGGGCAGGGAGCTGGATGTTTTAAAAGTGACAGCTCTTTAAAATGCTATTTTCATCTTCTTTACACCGCGCTGGCCTCTACTGTCCAGACTCGTGTTCCAGCCGCTGTTATTATGTGATATTGTCGTCACCTGTCCTCATTACTAGTTGAAGGACAGGCCCTTTGATGCTCATTAGCGAGTGCCCCTGTGTCAGCACTACAGACTAGTCATAGAGTCGGTGGGAGCTGCAGCTATGAGAGACTGTGATGTCAGCCAACCTGTGTATACTGTGACAGTGGTGACACCCAGCCAGTCCCGCTTTTGTCAAGGGCCCCTAACGAGGTCATCACCGTCCACGAGACAGGGGTCACCCTTACATTTGACCCCCGTCCCTCCCAGCGCTGTAATGTCAACAGCTCCTCCCATCACCTGCCCCGCGGTGTCTCTCCGCCGCTCTCCCTTCATTGGCTGGTGGCGTGCCGAGCTGTCACACAAGTGGGCAGCGTGTGTGGAAATCAAGGTGGGCTGATGTCTTTTAATGAGACAGACGTAGAGCCCCGCTAATGTCCCCGCCTTCGTTAGGCAGGGCCCAGCTGCAGCCTGTCAGCCTCCTTGTTAAGCTCGGCCCTGGTGGGACGACCGCGTAGGGCAACGCGGCTGTCGCTCTGTCTGTCTGTCTATCAGCTGGTCAGTTCCTCTCCGCTCCTGTCCTCACCCCTCGTTGGAACCGGAGTCTCCAGGGTGGATGCGAGCACTGCCTGCCTGATGGCGCAGTACTGTATGTCAGGCCTGTACTCTCTGCTGCATCCTGGAAGGTGGTTGGCTAATGATTCGCCAACAGGGCTTTGGGGCGCTCCACGGCATTTTGTTTCCTGATTAGAATGCAGCGGCAGCCTTTGTCAACAGCGATGTCAGCCGCTGTAAGGACAAAGCATTGTTACCAGGAGCATAATTAAATCTGTTTCCTGTGAATCTGCCACCTGTGTTGACCATGCAGTCAGGGATTCAGGAGACTTTTGTTTTTTCCACCTCCCACTCTGTGTCTGGTGTTTATTCTCTCCCTCCTCCTACTTCTGTGTGTTTTGCAGATATACTGTTAAACAGGAAGGGAGGAAATTGATATTTTTATGAAGATTAATGCAAACTGTTTAGAATACATATTTACAGCTTTTTTTTCCGCATCCTGACATATTTGTTGAATTTGTTGAATTAGAACATAGTCACATAACGGTGATCAATATTGTTTTAAATTTGCAACCCGTTGTGTTTAATGCATATGCATTGATATTAATGTTTATAAAACAATATGCATTTACACGGGACTTTATTTGATTTATTTGTTGTGCATTTATACACCCCCTCCCAGACAAGTGCACAAAAGTGCTAATACACACATGCATGTGAGCACGCACGCACGCACGCACGCACGCACTTGGGATATATATTTTTCATGTGTTGTTACCCCGTTATAAAAGACTACTGTTATCTGTCTCATCAAATACACAGTGACATGTGAGAGCTCGCTAACCAGACCATTAAAAGCAACAGCAGTCCCTGGGATATGGACTGGTCAGAAATTAATTGGCCCCATGGCTGTTTGAAAGTGCAGAGAAAACAACTCCATGGAGTGTATCAGGATTTCCCACATAAAATATGTCAATTTTCCCCCGCTCATGCCAGTCGAGCAATAATGACCCCATGGTGCTATAGAGTGGTGTGACAACACAAATGACACTACACTGTGTGCTAATGACATGGGATGTAGTCGCTGGGTAAACATGGCAATTAAACAACAGTCTCAGACTGAGTAGGGCACACACAGAACCTTCACAGACCCCATTGTGTCTTTGTCTTAGTGTGCTCTCTCTCCCTTCGTCTCTCTTTCTGTCTCTCTCTCCCTCTCTCTCTCTCTCTCCCTCTCTCTGCAAGACATTTGCATGCTGGAGGCATAATTGGCTGGTCTCATGGTGGCGGTGGCAGAATTCCTAGAACGAGGACATCTCAATGCACCTCACACGTCCTCACTGTCACAAGGCTCGCTGCTGAAAGCCTTCCTGACACAAACACAGCAACACAGAACGATCCCACAATGGCAGCCATGTCTTCTCCCACTCAAACTACACCCGGTGACAAGAAGGAGCTGAACTAAGCACATTTCTCTTCCCCCCTTGCAGTTTCCAAAGTTCGGGATTACCGTCAGCATGCAGGAGCTCTGCTGGAGAAGTTTTTTGCTCTCTGAGAGGGCTGTGTGAAAGAGTTTGGAGGGTGACAGCCTCGCTGTAGCGGTTTGCTGGAGGAAACTCATGTTGAGTTTGGGGATGTCGGCACATTTGAACATGCAGTAACTTATAAGTGGCACATTTTTTATGCATGCTGGACCAAATCATGAAAGCTTGTCAATTGCAGTACATCACACAGGTGTGTTACACGTTTACTATTTGAGAAACAACACATGTTCAAAATATGGTTCCATTTCCAACTTTTGTGGGCCTCATTTTTAAATTAAATTTTTTTTATCCATAATCGCAAATATTTGTCATTTGAAAGGATCAGTGAGCTGAAATATAATGACAAATATGCGTGGCTGCCCACAGGTGACACAGCAGAGTGGCATAGTGGCCAACACTCATTTTGATAGAGTGCCCGTGCCAGGACTTTATTTCATTCACCCGTGGAACAATTAGCAATGCTGAGCAGTTTTGCAATTAACAGCCTCATAACTGTCACATGCCCCAATTTTAAATCAGCAGGAGTAATATCTGTTTTAGAGCAAAGTTTAATTACAAAGTAAAGCATTTTACACTGCAGCAATTACCATTTTCAAATGACAGTGTTATTACTTTTTGTAGTTTTAGGGAGCTACAACCTGACAGCCGTGTCTCCTCCCCGTGCCGAGAGATTGTTTTTGGCAGGGTTTGTGTACAACTGTCACACCCATATGGAGAAATTACACAAAATCTGATAACAATGCATTCTGAGCTTGGCTCTACCCCTGAGTGTTGATAGAGAAATAAAGTTTTTAGGTGACTGAATGAATGACTGCCAGTGCCAAAGGAATTGCATTCACTTCAGGCTTGACATTCTCCATCAAACCACAGCATACTCTTGTGAACAAACAGTCTGTCCAAAACTCTAAATGGGCTCAGTCAAAATGGATGCTAGAGCCCAGTCAAGGCTTAAATCATCTCTCTGTTGAGCTCAAAAGAGAAGCGTTGAAGCCAGAAAATAGAAGAGTCGGGCTGATGGAATCTGGCGCAAACACATTCCCACCTTTCCAATCTTATTTTCGTCTCTTGCCTTCTGCCTGGTTCCCTTGCAGCGGCTTAGTGTACTTTTTGTGTCCCAGTGCGTACAAAGTCTATCAGAATGCATTTGTTTCAGGGCGCCTCTATTCACTTTCAAAGGGTTAAACAGACCATTCACCGGCCTGTCAACATTCCCTGGCCCGCCTCGCGGAAAAGTCTGCTCGAGTTTTGTTCCCGATCAACACTTGTCTCCTCGGCCCGTTGTTGCTCGCGTCGTGTAATATCCATGACAATCGTGTTGGGCTTTTCAGGGGGCTCTGTAGCACCCATTCTGTGGGGCCACTTTCAGGCCATAAAGAGCTTTATTTGTGTGGATTTGAAAGAGTCATGTGAAGTGCCCTCAGGCTGGAATCCTCTTCAGCGGGTCACCACCGTCTCAATGGGCTTCACACTCAGAGGCGGCCATCAGTACTGCCCTCACGTTCTTATGAAGCAACATCAACACCAATGCTGCAAGAGTTCTGAAAGTCCTCTGAAAGGTGCACTACAGGCAGCAGCGAGGGTGGGGAAGGGGTATGAAGCTGAAGAGAGAATAGGGTGATAGAGGGGAGAGGTAAGGCCATGGAGGGAGATAACAGCCCGAAGTGGGGAAAGGTACACAGCAAAAGTAAAAGAGATGAACATACTTTGGTTTTAATTTGAATAATGAGGACAATATATTGACCTCTTGACTTGCTCAAAAGTGTAATCTCATCATCATCAGATCCCTTCCCTTCCACCCAAGTCTTTAACCTGTCCACCTGAACTGTGTCAATACGTACAAACACAGCAGTTGATCGCTCCGAGGGCCGGGGCGTGGGAAGTATAAGAGAGGTCCAACGGCGTGTCTATTTTCATGGACCATATGGAAATTCTGTTGTGTGCTCAGCGGACGCGTTAGATAGTGGTGACCCTAACGACAGAGTGTGTACGCTGAATGGTAAACAGTGTGGAGAGGGGCGTCCCCCTGACCCTCGGCATATGGGTCTCCATTCTGAAGGAGGGTTTTCACAAACACGGCCATGCTGCCAGGCAGGCCCTTGGGACTTTGATTTGTTAATGAATTGCTCTATTGACTTGCATCTTTGCTTGCATCATTAGGAGACACCAACAACACTCCCTGTTTTCTTTTTTTGTCCTTCTTTTCATTTTACCCTGATCTTATGCACAGAGAGGAAGATGTGGGCGGGGGGTGGGGGGAGTGGGGGTGGCTGCAGAATGCTATTGTATGTCTGACTTAAATCTTCAGGGTTGTCATCTGTTTTCCCCCTTCTTCTGTGGCTTTCATTCTTTAGCCCAGCTAATTTGTATTGTGGCAATTTAAGACAACTCTCCAGTGTTCAGTGATGCAAGAGAACAAACCTAATGTCCCACTCCCCCGCCTCCCTGTCCTTATCCCCTCTCCATCCCTATCCACACACACCCCCATTTCAGGCAGGCCAGGGCCCAGGACCAGCCTCCTCTAAATCTATTTCCCAGTCCCTCCCCGGCACTCATTACCATGTGGAGACAATAATGGTTTTGTCAGGACGATACCTGCTTTACAAGTAGCAGATTATTGTGTCCCGCCAGTGTTAACACAACAACTACAAGCCCTCTGTCTGTGGCCATTCCACCGGCTGTCAGCACTCATCCATAATGGCAGTGTCACACCATAACACACAGCACACAAAGACGTGTGACCCTCCAGCCACATGCACAAAGACATACAGGCTCTATAAGAGTTACACAACATATGGCTGCAGCATTATGGCCCAGGGTTCTTCCACAAACCCTCCACTGAGCCAAAAACCGTCCTGCCCTTTGTCCAGAAAATGTGTTGCCCCTGGCTGCTAGGCCACACAGTGCCATGGTTGTGCACCAATTACACCACACTTTACCAGGAGTGCCATCTGTATGCCAAATGGGCCATTCTGTCTGGGCATTGTAGCCCAATAGGTGTGAATTTTACAGCCCAAGACTGTATTAAAGGCAGCGGGAGTCTTGTATGTGTGCGATGGTGTTTGCATGTTTTTATTTTTTACCCTGTTCATGGAAATGTCTATTAATTGTTTGTATTGTTTAGCTGGCATATGAATATAATAATAATAACTATGTTGTTCTCCTCGTGTTGGTGTCACTATTGTGAAACATTGGCAAATGAGGGCAGACAGCTGTCTTTTACCTTACTGTACTTCTCGTGACATCGGGAAACATGGGAAATTAAAAGAATGTTGTTTTTTCATCGCTAAATCCACACAATGGAGAATATGTGTGTTATTGAGGGAAAGCGCTTTCATCCAGTCCCCATGTAGCTGTCTTACAGGTTCTACTGACAATGCGGCTGCTTTACACTGTCCTAAAATGACATATGAGGAAATGAAGCAGATGCTGACAGCCTTTTATCACTGCTGCTGACACCAGGAATCATCACAGGATATGTAATACTGTATATTTTTACTATCTGTAAAGGAAACGGCTGATATTTTCTGAAAAAAAAAAGTGCTATTCCATGTGTGTCAACATATTTTACGTTGGTAAAACTTGTTGTTATACGATACAGGATAAGGTCGATATATACTTAAACATACCTGTGGGCAACTCAGTGCAGAAAAAAATACTCTCACAGCTGATTGATGTGAGCCACTGTTGAAACACTGCATGTCAGCAGCAGCGCAGCAGCAAAATTGTTTAACTCATGACCACTGGCTGGCTGAGGGAGCTTCCTGTGGCTGTGTATGTGAGGAGGCAGTGGGTCAGATGGAGCAGCTTCCTGCCCTCTGCAGAGCTCTGGATGCCTGCTGTGTTGGTCTAACATGGCAGGCCAGGCCTATTGTCTGCAGAGAGGATGTGCTTTGGTGTTGTCTCGCCTTCAGACTAGAACACAGGGAGAATGACGCACAGAAACCTGCACTGGCTGGACCTGCAGAGTCAGGGTGGAGCATGCTGCCAGTGGGACTTGTCGCTTGTCACGGAAATGTTCTTATTCAGTAAATGTTTGGATGGGTGCTTGTCTATGACATAAAAAGGGCACATTTGCAATGTCAGAGGGCTTTCTTATCATAACATAGTATTTTAAACCATATTTTTAAAAAAGGGGTTTTTGAAAACATCTTATGATTTGCATCACTTCTATAATATGAACAGTGGAACAAACTAGATGGACATGCGAGGGCTCCAGACCCGTAAAACACTATTATTTATTTCAACTTTCCAATAAAAAAAAAAAAATCACTTTTACTTATATTATTACTTTTAATCTAAAGCAACAATTCTTTGTTTTAATGTATTTGTGTTATTTTCTTGTAAAGCACTGTGAATTGCCATGTGTCTGCATTGTGTTTTATAAAAAAACTTGCTTTTCCTTGAACTGAATTTGTCAATTAATTCATACTTGCAATATATTGCTGTTTGAAAAACTGTCTTGTCTGGAAGCTAGAGCTTGATTGTATTTTTTGTGTTTTTTTATTTATCTGAGGGCCCAGAAGATAATATTAGTCAGAACCTACCCGGACTGCTGGCTCTTGTGTTTGGACTTTGCATGTTGTGCCAACTCGTCTGTGCATTAATTTAAAATGGTCTTCTCCCACAGTCCAAAAGCATGCATCTCAAGCTATTTGATGACTCTAGAATTGCCTGGAGGTACGATTGTGAGTGTGTGCATCTGTCTTCCTTGCGCTGTGATGGACTGGTGACCTGTTCCAGTTTGTACCCTGCCTTACCCATATTTGGTTAGGATTGACTCCAGTGCTCTCTGAATCTGATGAAGCGGTGTAAACAATAAATGACCTAGCAAAGCTTTAAAAAGTTTGGAAGTATTAAGGCCTTGCACATGGTTTGACACACAATAGAGCTACCCACTTGTACTGCAAATCATGTTGCATATGCTTTGTCTCAGACATACGTGATTATTTCTGGCTGAATGCGGCACTTCCTCATATATTTCACATTAAAAGATATTATTTAGATGGGATAAGTTATTACATGTGGTTTATAACTGTCAGAATTGTTTTGCTAAAAAAAAAAAAAAAAAGCTTAGCGTCATTTCCAATAAGTCTAAAGTAAAAATGTATGTTTTAACAACATTAGTAATACTTATTTCTTTTCATGATGGTTTTTTTTTTCAATAAGAAAAGCCTGACATTGCTGTCTATGGGCCTTGGCAGTATTTATTGATTTATTTTGTGTTTGTTTGTTTATTGTACTCAGCAGGTTAGATTTCAAAAATTTAATTGAAGTGAAAGAACAGAAAGCCACATACTTAAAAGTTTCAGAAAAAAAAGAAAATTAATTAATGACAAGGAAGAAGCAACTTAAAAGCTTTTCACACTAACTAATGGACACATTGAATGAGAGTACTTTTATTCATTGAGAAATTGCAGAATCGTGTTGTTGTTGTTTTTTGTCTGAAGTCTTACATTTTATCTCTGCAAGACAATCAAACAATGTAGAAAGTAAGGGAACCAAACCAAAGTTGAGATCTGATCTAACACATCAGCACCCAAAACATCCCTTTTCATGTTTGTTACTTTAATTTAATGGCAATGTGCTATAATACTGTCAAATTGAATGCTATAAAGAAGTTTTTAGGTTTGGATTGATAGAAAAAAAATTGAACATTTGTTTAAATCATTGATACTTGCAGAAAAAATATTATATTGCACGTGAACAAGGTTTATCTTTTTGTTATTAAGCTATGAATAACAAATAATTCAGCGAAGCTTGCTGACTCAATTTAGACTTCCATCATTTCTAAAAGGGTCAAACAGTGAAAGTATTTCTGACAGGCTGTCAGCTGTCAATCAAAAGCTATTTTAGGATTTGTAAAAAAGTTGACATTTTGATGAATTGCGTTCAGCTTTTGCATAAAATGCTAGTCTGACATCTGTTTTCATCGCACACATGGTCACATAGCTAGGAAATCCCAGAAAAAAAGCAACTTTTTCACATTAAATGCAGACCATGGTTTAGTTTTTCCTATGAACACACCAATACACACTGATTTCTCACCAGAATTAAATTATTAATCCAGCTAGTATCGGTATAATAGTGTCAGTTTTAATGCAGTGGAAACATTTACCAACCACACAGAGCAATTATCCAGGCAGAGGGATATAGGTAGACAGAGCTCAGCTACCCGACAGGGCCAGTCATTTCCAGAGCTATATAAGAAAACAGTTGGGTTTCATTCCGCATGCTGCTGTGCTCGGAGGAATCTCAATATTTATCCAGTTTGTCTGGCCGTGGCACCTGCTGAGGGAGACATTAGTCATTTGTAAGTATTAACATGGGCATCCCCTCCTTCCCTCATCTTCCTTGTCTCTCCCTCTCCCCGTCTCCCTCCCCCCCCCTTCTGCACTCTCACTCCCTCCCTCTGTGAGTACACTGTCAGTCATGTTGTAGCCTTTTAAATGTCATCCACTTACTGCGGAGAGCAGTCGCCCCACTTGACAGTTTTATTGGGAGACGTTGTGATGACGGTGATGAGAGAGAGAGTGAGAGAGAAAGGGAGAGGAATAAAAGTGGGGAGAAGCATCACTGAGTCAAATCAAATTAGAATAATCAGAGTGATGTGATTAATAGGAGTGCCATTGTGGGGTAATCATGCACAGCGATCATCACTGCGGTGGACTTCAAATTAGCGTGCCCTGCAGTGAGACTTTGATCTGGCAAGCATCAAATAAAGCCGGGCGTCAGGCTGTCACTTACTTAAGGCACACCTTCGCCTTGACGTCTTTTCGCCACACTAAAAATAGAGACGGGAGACAAAACGTGACAAAAGGCAGAGGTACAGTCGACAAATGATCGCGGCTGCTCTGTGTGGCACCTGCTACTGCGAGCCAGTCAGGGAAGATCTACATTTCAATTTCTTGAGGTGGACTTAAAAAATCTCTCGCACAGAGGTAAAAGGAACAGACAAAGCCAGGGAGCTAGAAAGGAAGACATCAAAGTGACACGAGCCCAAGTGACTTTTTCTCAGGTGTACATCTGTCAAGCCCAGTTGTGGCTGCTGCGAAAATCACCAGGGAGGTATTTAGCTCGCCTTTTTTTCTTTGTGATTGTCAAATCTTTAATGTAAATCATCTGAATGAAGCCGAGAGGGGGTGAACACTTCATTTTCTCTGTCCCCTTCATGACCTTTGTTATTGAAGTTAATCGCATTAACTTCAGATCTGATACAGGAGAAACGATAACAATAAGAGAGAAACATTGGTTCTTGGTCGAGAAAATTCATTTCCTACTTTAAAAAAATATGCATTTTGAAACGAGAGCAGGAGTCAAAGCAGGCCTCATTTTGATGTGAGAAGAGAAAAAAAAAATAAAACTCTTAAGATCCTGAAGGGAAGAAAAAGAGACATTTCGAAGGTGTCACAGAACATGTAGCTGAGTTTGTGAAAGCTCAAGTGTCACAGAGACTGTGCTTGGTCTCTGAAACATAGTGCTTGCCTCTCCCACCCCCGCTACAGGAATACTGACATTTTCATTAAAAGGTCACCAATCTTTTCATGTATTCACCTCAGCTTTTAATGTGCGTTGGAAAGGTGAGCAAGAGAATGAAGAGAAAAGGAGCGAGTGAGGGGAGGAGAGGGGAAGAGACAGGATTTTAGACATGGGCAGAGGTGAAGCAGAAACTCTGAGAGATACAAGATCAAAAAGGGAAAAAGACCAAAGCGATCAGCTCTCAGACCAAGGTCAGAGCTATGAGGTACATATCCACCAGCTCTTATCTCATACAGATACCCAGCTTTGAATGACTACATGGTGAATAGTGCACAGCTGACTGCCCTTATAACTTGACGTGCACTTTGCACTCCTTATAATGCCCTTGATAAATGTCGGCATTCAAACCGAACTTTGTTGAAACTATCCTGAAACCCCAAAGCAAAATCCTACGCGCTCATTTTATGCATACTAATTAAAGTCATTTGGAGTATGAATGAACGAATCAATGCTAATCACCTTATCGGTTTTGCTTACTTCAAGGTTGTCTCGAACACACCACACAAAAAGAGGCTCAAACAAACAATTTTAATGGCAAGCAAGTGAACCATAAGCTTGTGCATTTAAATCAGCATTTATATGTAAAATAATTCAGCATTAGCATGTGAGGATATCCATTACGGAGCTAATACTTTGAAATGAATGCCAAAATAAAAGGAGGCCTTTTAGTTCTCTAATTTACTATGTCGACCGCATGAAGTTAAAAGATGCCCCCATTTAGCTGTTTAAATGAGGATGTAGAAATTTTTCCTCTGAAAATGGATTAAAATAATTTGGCGAGAATAATCATTTAAATAGCAATAAGGACCCAGAGTGTATCTATTGAGCATAAAATAATTTCAAGTATAAATTAAATAGCTTATTACTGCCTTTCATTTCCTTGAGGGAATCGTCTGCGCTCCTTTTTTCTCAGCCCCCTTGGTAGATGGGGTAATTTTCTTTGGAGGCTGGTGGAATAAGCGCCATGCAGCCCCGTGTTCAGCAGGGAAAGTACATGAAAGTCTCCTGTTTTACACAGTGGATCTCATTCTCCATGCTGTCCATATTTCTGTCTGTCTATCTTGAGACTAGTGCTAAAGCTCCTTAGTCTAACAGCGTTAGAAGAGTAAAAGAGGCCTCGTAACTGCGGCTCAACGTGATTCTGGAGAATAAATCCAAGTCTAATCTTTTATGCTTTACCTGTCAGAAACCCCTCACTCAGTGTGCCCCTGCATTCTTTTTACACACTGTCAATATGTCAGAGAATTGCTGAGATAGGTTAATTTCAACACCTGTCAGTTGATACGCGCACCGAAATGAAGTTGTGCAACGGACCGGCCTGGGAATGCGTCAGAGCTGGAATGTGGCGTTCGGAGACTGGAGGTAGGGAAGCAGGGGGTGGACAGGCCCTCGCTGTGTGACGTCAGCTTGGTGGCATGGCAGAAAGTTGAGGGCCCGGTTGGCCCTGACAGCTGCGTTTGCCCACAGTAATGCACCCCGCCGGCCGGGGCCAAGGCCTCTCTCCTGCTGTCAGCACACCGATCGGCTTTCATGGATCATCTCTTATCTGCCGAATCTGTCATTGCAGAGGAGGGCTCCTTTTGGGGGGCTTTAAACCATGCTGCCATGGTTCACAGGCTCCAAGCCCCCCTTATGGATACTTTGCTCGCTCCCTTTCTGTCTTGCTGTCTTTTCTAATCCACATCCCACTCTCTTGCTTTCTTTATCACTCAAGTCTTGCTCTCAGATGCACGTCCTCTCTGTCATTCCATTTTTGCCTCTCTGCCGTTTGTTTACGAGTGAGCGTTAACGTGAGGGTTGGGGTATTGAAGATGGGGTGGGGGCGTCGGTGGTTGCTTGCAGCATTGCAGAATGAGGGAGGTGTCTGGGAGGGAAAGGCTTTTGTTTGTTTGGACAGATGCACAGGCCCATCTCTGAACTTCTGTCAGTGATCAAAGGAGCCGATGATGTAGAACAGATTCATGGGCCATGTCTTATCAGCCCTTGCTTCGGCCCTCATCCATCATCCTGAGCCCTCGTCCATCTCATTCAGATGACGGCACCCCAAACAAGGTGCATTAATCATTGCCGCGGCGCTCTTTGGCCAGGTGGCCCAGTGCCCTCCAGACATGCACACGGGCTCAGAGGGCTGAAGGTGTATCCACCACCAACTTATAAGTTTCCCCCGGGGCGGCGTTGCTCAGCGGGTCAGCTCATTTTTTACCAATGGCCTCAGTTGTTCTCTCAACAGGTCCGGAAAACCTCTTCAGAGATCTCACTTGATTAAAAGGAGGAATCACCCTTTGAGTGAAGTGTTAAAAGAGCTGCAGAGACACATGTAGAGGTGCACTGGAGGTAAACACATCTGCACTGAGTTGCTATATGCAAAATGCACCTATTGGCCTTCGAGTGTTGATACCCTTCAAAATATATGTCCTGGTGCAGCAGTTACCCTCGGTCACTGGCATCCCCCATTATTGATTTCAAATGGAAATGAGTCATTGCGCTTGTACGGGATGAAGGGGAAAACGGCTTAAGTGGTTCTTTTGTGTCAGCAGGTTAAGCAAAGCATTTCACACAAGCTTTTTACGGCTCGAGATACTGCCTTTGTGCCTGAAAAGACTCAACTTAAAACAAATGCCAAATGTGACACCAAAGGGTAATTGCTACACGCAAAACGACGTGTTTCTGAGGAAAGTCTTGTTTGTCGCACCAGGCTGTGCTCTCCTTCAAAAGTTTCAGAGGTTAAAGTAAGACTTTGGTGCAGAAACTCTGTTCACACTAACTGCTGCTCTTCAGCCTGAAAATACTCAGTAATGTACTTAAATTTAATTAGAAAAAAATAAAAAATAGTGCTGATGACGATTAGTTAAAGTAGACCTATTAGAGACTCATACAGCATATGGCCTATATAACATTTACAATTTAGTTTGTAGACTCAAGAGATGATATTAAACAAAAAGTTGTAAGTGCATAATTTCATGGGTGAGTGCTCTGTTAGAAGACTCGTCTGTGACTCAACTGGAGGTTTTTCATATGTTCCAATGACTTTGGATCATAATGCGGGTTAGCAACAGCCACCTCAGCAAATTACCATTATATTGCAGGCCATGCTGAGTTCTGAAGGGTGGTTATAGCAGTCTGAAAATGGGGTCAGGAGGTCAAGTGCCAAAGCATAGTGTCATGGAATACGGAGTCAAATGATGGAGCATGTGTGGCTGAAGAGCCAAGCAGATACCGAGGAGAGGGGAAGAAGCCAGACGGAGACACACAAAGTCAAAGTCACTTCTAAGGTGAAATCTTAAGCAAACAGATGTTGACATGCAGAGTACAAGTTCATCCCAAGGTGAGGAGACATAAACACTCAAGGAAGCCATCTCCCTTATGACTGGACGAGAGAGGCATTCAGACCAGACTGTGTGGTAATGAAACGGGGACGCACAATAAGCACCTATCAGCCAACTCAATATTTCTCTCATATTCCCCCATTTACGTCAGAATAGTTGCATAACCTTGCTGATGTCCTTGGCCTCTGAACTGTTAATAAGCCTATTTGTTAAAATGACACTGGCAGGCAGCATAAGCTCGGTCCCCCATTCCTCAGAGTGGAAGTCGGTTATCCCCCCCCCCCCCCCCCCCCCCCCAACTCATCTGGCAGAGGTGAGGGGATATCACTCTGACTGCTGTGACAGCTCTACTTTAGCATATTCATGACGAGTAGAGTCTCATTTCACAGGTGTATTAAAATACCCCTAACCCCTTTCTCATAGGAAGCCTCGTCCCACACCGCAATGGCAAGATGCCATGCATGAAAATCGATGGGGGAAATATGTAGAAATATAAGCATGCATCAGAGGCCGGGTCAAGAACCTAATTTCACAGTGACACCGGAGGTAATTTGGCTCTTGAAATGTTTGTCAATTCGCCATTCATTTGAGCAGGCATGGCATTGTGAGGCCCCCGATGTGAGTGCAAGGTGGCCAACCTGAACGCCTGTATTTATGGTGCACTTTTGTGAATACATTACGCCTGTCACAATGAAATAAGTGACATACTTACATGCTGCGAGGAGTAAGTCCAAAGGGGTGAGCACTGGGCGAGGGAGAGATAAGAGGAGAGGTAATTAGTACATTCATCTTTTTTATGATATCATTTTTCAGACATATATGATCACAATGTAAATTAGAAATAAGGAGGGACCTGCAGAAAATGGAATTCATTTGGAGCGGGTCAATCGCCCTACAATAGCGGTGCTGGGAGGCCAGGTGTAATTTACGGTGGCTCCTGGCCCTCTCTCTCTCCTGCCATACACCTGGCAGAGCCTGATACCCTGCTGCTCCCCACAGCTGCTGGGCCTCCTCTCCCACAGATAACACTCTTGTCTCCAAATGAGATTCATTTACCGCACAGGAAAAGAAGGAAAGAAAAACGGAGAGGAGACAAACCTGCTCTCCCTTTCTTGCACCATCTCTCTCTCTCTCTCTCTCTCTCTCTCTCTCTCTCTCTCTCTCTCTCTCTCTCTCTCTCTCTCTCTCTCCCTCTCTCTCTCTCGTGATTCAGGACTAAGCACTTACTGTAATGGCATTCTATGGATTATTGATTTTTGATTTGGTTTTTCTGCTCGGCAGATGCCCCCCGTTTTAGCAGAGCCATTACCTCCGTAACGATTAGAAACAAAAAGTTAATTATGTAATTATAAAGCCAATAACAGCCTGCGCTGGTTTACCCTGCCTTAGTCGGTTTAAACATTATCTCTTGTGTGCACATCATAACAGGCGGAATGTGAGGAGAGGAGATTAACGCCTTGGAAAGCAGATGCGGAATTTAATTCTCCAGTCCATGGCTGCCTGGGAAACCATTAAGTAATCACAACATTCTCCCTCGATTAAATTCACGGCTGCCACTTTGCACACAAAGGGAAGGGGAAAAAGAGGTGCCTGCAAAGCGCTCCCATTTTTATTGACTGTAACGTCAGTCCCTGCCTGCAGGCACAGATGAATAAAACTGTTAAATAGGGTGCCTCAATCTGTCAGAAAATGAAAAGTTTGAGTGGGCAAAATAAAATCTAAGTAAAATAAAAAAGGAGGGGCATGTTGCGATGTGTTCGGCCCGATAAAGCTCACTCAGAGTGGGTGGAATAAATAGGGGTGCAAAAGAAAAAGAAAAAGAGATGCACTTGATATTTCCCCATTATTTTCAGTCATTTTACTCCACCGCAAATGATTTTTGTCCCCAGCAGCTACAGATAAGGCTGACGGTAAGAGGAAGTGGCTGAATTGGACTTGGTTTAAATGGATTAAACACATAGAGAGAGGCACACGAACATGGGCTTACTCTCTGCCGGGCATTCACGCGCACTTATATGCATGCATGCAGCCGGGAGACACGTGTATTGACAACCTGGAATGCATACAGTAAGTGTGACTAATTACTTAAGGATGGATATGTGCGGAATTAATACGGCCTTGAAAAGATATTTATTTAATGTTACGCAGTGAAGCTGGTTGAAGCACCCCTAGAGGGATAGAGGTCAAAGGGGTGCTCTCCTTCTATAAACGAGCACTTAAGGGCAGAGAGAGGGTCCTGCTTTGATTAATTGGGTAATTCATTAGTTTGGTTAAGTCGTTTAGTGAGATGGGTGAGATGAGGGCCTATAACCTGAGGGCTCTTCAGAGCAGTAGCTACAGACAGGGAGGAATACTGTGGCTAATGCAAGATAACAACATCAAATGAACTGTGAAAAAATACACATTTAAACAGCCGTGAGCCATGAGTGACTGCGCTTCCAAGAAAGATGATCGACAAACAAAGGCTACACATTGACACACACATAAAACACAATTGCCCTTTCATTTTGTGTGAGTTCAAACACGTTGAGTATTACGGTCCGGCAAACTGTGGATGGGTGTGCCCTGTGAGCTCATATTGACACACTTTAATCCTACATGGAAGTTCAGGTATCTGTTATGGACTTTGTTGCTGAATGGGGGCTTGTATGTTAAAAGGGCAATTCCGTACGCTGTATTTAGATAAGGTTTATTTCGAACTACCTGTCATTATGTACCACGATCAACACGGGTCTTATGGCCTGATCGCTGAGCAGTGAGGACGTGCGTACAAGTGTGTAAATATAACACTGTTTTTTCTTTTTTTTTTTCATGGCTATATTTACACGTGCTTCTTTAAAAGTACTTCCTTGAATGTCTCGAAGCCTCAGTCAGAAATTTGACACACATTTATAGGCTGCGCGCGCACACACACACACACACACACACAAACACACACACACACACACACACACACACACACACACACACACACACACACACACACACACACACACACACACACACACACACACACACACACACACACACACACACACACACACACACACACACATATCTGCATATGCACACACACTGAGTCACACGCCCAGCTTCTTTTCAGATGCATACAGAGCCCAGTGTGAGTGCCAGCCTGTTGCTAAACTCCTCCGCTCCTGTCCATCAGCCTCTTCCCAGGGGCCTGCAGTCGTACCCCAGGGGCCTGGGGCCTGAGCTTCCCCCAGTCCCTCTACGCTGGTGCGAATGCCAGGATCGGGTTTGGGAAAGGCAGCAGTTTTTTTGTGTACAGTGGACAGCTGGTACATTCCAGATAACAGCTGAATTTAAAGTGAGTACAGCTAGCACAAGCATCCTCTTTTGTCTATCCTTGCCTATTGATGAGCCTCTCAATCAGGCCCAACTGGTTTGTTCCTACAAGCATTCACACAATATCATAACAGCACTGGCAGAGAATGGCGAGCTTTGTGACTCTTTCCTGTTTCGACCTGTTCAGGCTTTTCAAGCCTTTTCGGCACAACACTGAACAGTGAATGAGCAAACTGGAAGGATGAATCTGAACAAAATGATCAAAATCCAAGTACACTTGTTAGTAAATTCATTGATCAGTGCTGTTCATTTAGAAATATTATGAATGCAAAACCTCAATTCCAAACAGCTGCAACAGCAAAATAAAGCTGAACGCTTAAATATGCCGCCACTTTTTTAGGCGCATTCTTCCGTTTCTTCTGCTTCTCTCAATACACACAGAATAAAATGCAGTGATGAATTAACATTTCTCCACAGTAAAAAGCTTTTGCAGCTTTATAAAGCAGTGTGATGAGTGTAGCAGACATTCTCGATCTTTCAGCAGCTCCTAAATTCCTCCAGGACCCCTGCAGCTTAGTTCAAACATCCCCCACCTGACCCACACCTCTTCTGGTTCTCTGCTTCCCTGAAACACTTGGTCCCATCGCTCCATGTTGCAGGAATCTATCCGGCCAAAACCAAGATGTTTCCTGACATTTCATTTCCTCATTACACTACAAATAATGAAATGTTTTTACATTTCGAACAGACATGGTCAGACGGGCTGTTCAGACAAGTGATTGATGAGCCATCGCACAGCGTACGCCTAATATGGAAACATGCAATCACAGGCGAATTAATATAAGCGCATGCACAAGCAAGCACGGTCAAGACATATAATGCACACACACCAAGCATGTGACATCAAGAATTCACTTTCTCTAAAAAGCTGAATTCCTCCTTGAGTCTCTTTAGAACCAGGTCAAAGCCCCCACCCACAAGCCCCGGCAGAAAGGATGGGAAAACTAATGACTACAATGGAGTGTTTGCATTTTTCTTGGGCCCTGAAAAACACAAAGAACAAGGCCTGTGACAAGCTCCATTATTTGGTTGCTCTCTCAGTAAGGAGACAGCTCCTGCTGGAGAGATGAAAGTGGAGGGGGGTGTGTGTGTGTGAGGGATAGGGAGGACAGAAGAATGGAGAGTGTGTGAGTGTGTGTGTGTGTGTGTGTGTGTGGGGGGGGGTTATGTGAGTGGGGTGTCAAGAGGGCCACAGAGATGGCAGGTGATGAGGACGGTCCCGCCCTTGCTGCCATAACCCATGTCGCGTGGAGCTACGGGCCCATCAGCACAAAGACAAATTATCGCAGGGGGAATTTCACGGACAGGAAGAATCTGTCACCTAGTGGAACCCTCCCTCTTAGGGACTTCACACAGCCATTATGAGCTTCTTTAAGGAGGGAAAATTCACTGAGAGGCCGGCGTCCAACAACCCCAGTGTCGAGATGGATGGGGAAGAGGAGTTGTGGGTCATAAGTTAGAGGGGAGTTGTTTTTCTTTCACTTTTTTAAAACGGCCTGATATACACTTTGAGGGCCTTTCACTTCCACATTCTCTTAACTGCTATTTCATATTGCAACTTTTTTGTGGGGGTTATATATGGAAGATTGATCATATTTAAAGTTAATTGATTATCATAATATATGATTTTTTTACTTATACTATCACAAATATAATGCCAAACTACATATATTTGGATATTTTACCTAATTCAAACAAGTCTATTACCTATAATATAAATATATCATAAAATATGAAAAAAACTTAGTCTACGGTTGCAATTTGAAAAATATATAGTTTGAAAATATCATTGGCATATCCTAAATAATTACAATAAGTCTTATATCTCTTTATGTGTTTTATGTGGCCTGAGTTAACCAGAAACAGTTGTTTTCCTACAGTGACATGTGGGTCTTATTGATTTTAGTGTCATTTTCAGTATCCAATTTAGATTTCACCAGTTTTTAAAAAACAAAACATGAACATGAAAACAGTTATTTATTAACAGTTAAGACACATCTTGATGCCATCATGCAACGATGGCAACGTCTATCTTAAAAAACATAATATGTTTGGAAGAATTATTTTTTGGGCAATAAAGATGTATAAATGACTATAAAATATAATGAATATTCTATCACAATATGTGGCGATTTTTCTGATGATAGAGATAGAATTGCTTGACCCCGAAGACTTGACCCCGAAGCACTGTTTCAGGGCAAACTAGAATTGAGGTGGAGGTCTTGGGTCTTTCAGTATGACAACAACCCAAAGGAAGAACACAAACAACGGCCCAAGAAAACTGTAGAAAAAGAAACATCAATAAGCAGTATTTTACTGACCTGTAATCAGTCCTGAGCTGAATCTACCTACAAACCTTTAGAAAGACCTACGATTTGTCACTGTGCACTCAAAAGCTTCAACACATTGAATGAGCGAAATAAACGATTAGCAGACAGGTGCAATATGCTTCTAACTGGCTGGAGGAGATGTGTAAAGGATGTCAGTGCTCCATGTTCGGGAAAATGACCAGACTGATATTATTCTTGTCCAGGGGATATTTTATGTTAGCAGGTTATATTAAGTGTTTCAATTTTCAAATGTGAAAATATTCAAAATTATATATATAAATATCAGCTCAAGCAGATATGAGTACAGACCCTGCACATACTGTCGGATTTGTCCTGATTTCTTGTTTGGTACTTGCATTTGGTGACGTGACCTCGCCTGTCTTGTAGCACTCATCAGGATAGCAGCCCTCTCACTGCCTCCACTGCTGGCACGCTGCCTCACAAAACTTGGAAAGAACCCAGCATGCGCAAGAAAAATCCTGCAATAATAAATAATACCTCTAAATTGGGTATTATGAGTACTTAAGAGCGTTAGATTTATAAATTAAGACTTTGTGTTTAATTGGCACCTCCCTGCGAGAGTTAACAGGGTGTTGAATGTGCACTTCACGGATAAACCTAGCATTAAGCCTCTGGATACACAAGCAACAGTTGTTGGGAAATGCGGGCAAACACACAATGTCATGCGTAGAAAAGAAAGGCTGTTTCAACAAGAGCGAAGCCGGAGGTGATCCATTTATTTTTATTTTTTTTCATTTGGGATATTAAAGTGTGCTCTATAGAACCTTTGCCCGATACGGAAATGCAAGAACAAGGGACCTTTTCACTCTTGTGAGAATTCCCACTCCTTTATCCAACATATATATCATCACTAATGTCAAGAACAAAGTCACACAAAAGCTTTAAAGAAAACAAATAGGATAACCAAACATGTTCGAGGATATTTCACCTGGAAAGTGTTTTACGACGGGTCAAGGGGGGGGCTCAAAAACCCAATTCTTCCTTCCGCTGTGTTGAAACATTAATTGAAACTTAAATACTTTAGCTTATATTTACCATTAGGAAATATTTACCACGTGCATGGACTGTTCAAACAGCATTTCTACATTGTTCTTGTGAATTAAATCACTTCATCAGATGCAGACATGTTTGTTGTATGGTGAGATTGAAATCACATGCACCATCAGAAGATGCAGCCCCCCCCCCTTTTTTTCTCTCACTGCGTCTGTATCATTCATGAGACCACAACATGTGTAATCATGCTCAATATTTTATAACAGGCTGTATTACAACAACTTATTCTCATTCAGAGTGTTCGCATGTATCCAAACATCTCATCCAATAATAGGAACAATGGGGCTTTAAGTTGTTCGTGGAAAGAAGCCACATCTATTGTGTTCAAAGATATTACTCCAATTGAACCATTATGACATCGTCTTTTAAATTTGTCTTGGCCAACACAAAAGACCAGTGGCCCTTTAACAAATGTGAAGGGGATTATTCTATCCCTTCAACGTCGAACCCCGCAGCCTTTCTCCTCTCTTTCACACAGGGGCATGAACTTGGATGGGTCCTGCTTTCCCCCCTACCGAACACCACATTTTAAACACACAGTCACAATTGGCTGGATTAACCCACTCCCTGCTCACCTCCCCACCCGTGTGTAGAGCCGTCCTATGGACTCCACAACCCCGACCATGCTGGTAACCAGCAGAGGTGCATGCTAACTGGATCATGCTCTGTGAGTAGTAAAAAAAAAAAAAAAAAAGAAAGAAAAAGGAAAAAGAAAGACAAGTGTCCCTAACTTTTCTCATGTCACTTTCTCTCCCAGCCCCCAGTGTGGATGGGTATAGGCCTCACTTAAAAGAGACTCCTTTGAACTGGATTCATGGGCCATTTGCATAAGCAGATTTGGTTGAGGAGAATGGAGGGGTATTGCGACTGGTCATTAATATGCCAGCTAATTCAGCACATTGTAAGCCCATTGATGCTTCACTAAAGGGCAGTTATCCCATTGCCATTGTTTAGGCCCGAACCACTCTCAGCAGTTGTTACAAATTACAGACTTAATTGATTTAAAATCTGACATAAACCGCACAATGAGGAGAGATATGGCAGCGGCAAACGACAGAGCAATTCTGGAGGACTTTTTTTTTTTATATATTTTTTTTAACACTAATGTTAACGTCTGTTTAATAAATGAAAGGGTTTGCAAACAGCTGTGTCTGTGTTTGTGCAATAAACATCAGAAGCAGATGCTTCGCCACTCAGCGCGGCACAGTTTATAGCACCGCCACCATAAGCGAGCATTCGTGGACTCATTTTCAACAGATTTGTAAAATGACGCCCATCAATTGCATCTCTGGCTACGAGGTCTGATTTTAATTCAAGTTGCCTTTCAGAGATAACGTGGAGCAAGTGATTAGCGTGGGACTGTTTGTGCTGTCATGACTCAGCCACGGTAATGCACACTCCACATTTTTACACTCAGCACCAATTAGTGGCTGCAACAAAGCCTGACCAAAAATAAACATTGCAGTATTGCATACTTGTTACTACAATAAGACGTAATCCCTGGGATATGCTGAACAATATTAGCTTTTCAATTACTCCGCAGAGCCATTGAGCGACACTCTATTGAAACAGACAGCGACCCCCATCACACACACACGCACGCACGCACGTGCACACACACGCACACACACGCACGCACGCACGCACACACACGCTGTCTTCTATAGGCTCCTTCAGCATGGTACTTGAGACGTGAGAGCCTTAAACACGCCACAACTCAGCAAAAACACCAATGGCTCCTCACTTCCTGCCTGCCCACTTTATTTATAATACCCGGTTTCCTGTTTCAGTTGGGACCGTTTCACTGATGAAAGAAAAAACGGTAATGGCGAGAGTGTGATAAAGCAGGGTGGCAGGAGAGGAAAACACGTGATGCAATAACATTTAGCAAAAACCAAGCTAACGCTGAGGCAATTGTCATCATGCTGGTAGTGCTAATGATTACACAAATGCAGAAAATGGTGATTATGGTGACGACAGTGATGAAAACAACAGCCGCTGCGATAATGAAAGCAGTAATGGTGGGGATGTAAGAGAATTTTGAGGGCATTTCTCTTGCTAAGATGTCATCTCTTTTGTTAGTCCCCGACTCACTCTTCAGCCATTGCCATTGTAAGTGAGTCCTTCAAGGGGTTTGTATGCTGAGGTGGGTGGGTGGGGACCCGTCGTGTATTCCTACCCCCCCCTCCACGGGACTCTCTTCAATCTTCTGCCCCTGATAGGGCCACATCAAAGCTGGAGGAGCTGTGCTTTGTGAGGCCTTGGTCCCTTGACTCTCAACATGTGGTTTTGTGGCTCTGGACATCGGCACCTTTTAACCCATTCTGTCGAGATTAGGCATCGCCTTCAATTGGGCATTAGTGAAACTATAGTAACCAATAAGAAGCTTGTCTCTGAATGGAAACTATGTATCTTGTCGCAGTGGAGCTGTCGGAACATCACGATCCCAGACAAGTTCCTCGGCAGGATTTTGGCTGCCTGGATGGGGGCCCCCTTCTTTTCATGCCATGACACCAAGTAAACTCCTTACACGCACGCACGCGTGAATACACACACACACACACACACACACACACACACACACACACACACACACACACACACACACACACACACACACACACACACACACACACACACACACACACACACACACACACACACACACACGCCTGTATGCACGTACACACTTTTTTACAACAACCAAGGCACTGTAATGGTAATTTATGTTCAATGCAAAGAGGGGGGGGGGGGGACACATTGTTTTCCACAGGGCACAAGCATTTAATTATCTGGGTTTTTTTCTTCTCCTTTTTTTCATGTGTTGCCTACAACAGTGAGTGAAAAAATTGGACCAAAATGAATAACCAACAACAGTTTAAGAATGGGGAGGGGGGGAGAAAAATTGCTGCACATGATGACTAAGGGAGTAGGGCTTGGAAGCCTGGGAAATAAACAGGAACTAATAGACCGGGTCTCTGCAGCAGTTCTTGGCTGGCACAAGGCTGGTCCTGCAGAGAGAGGAAGGGCAGGGCGGAGGGCCAGGCAATGTCGTCGGCCCCCAGCTTCATTAAGAGGTGCAAACACAAATCTACAGTACTGAGGCCTAGGGCTCCATCAGTCAGATCCTGGCCTTAGCTCGGGCTTAACATGAGCTAAAGACTCCAGACATCACACACTCATTAAAGCCAGGCTCCTGGAGCAACTGTCACTGGCTCGCAGCTCTCCAGCAACTGCTCTCTCCAGATTCCTGTTGAGGAGAATCTTCACACATCCCCAGGTTGGCTCCCTCTGCTCCAGCACCAGTCAGCAGCTTGGATTAGTGAGGTTACCATAGTCAAAACATTTATCCACAAAACAAAGCCAGTCTGCCCGTTGTTTGCTGAACTGCTGAATGTCTTTGCAATCAGGAGTAGATTTACCCGAACAAAAGGAGTACGTTTTAGATAGCTCTCCCCTACTCGCTGTCGACTCTGTCTCTCGGTGAACACGTGATGTGATTTGCCGTTACACGGAAGCTAGATAGTGACTCTGCAAAGCCTTGCTAATGCCATCAAATATACACATCATAGCACTGACACTTGGCTGGTGCTTTTTGTCTGTCCGTTTTGTTATAAAGCCCCAGTTACAGTGTTCATTTGATGCTGCTCAGTCAACACAAGTCTCACACTGGCTCAGGCGGAGCAGCGAGAATCAGCATGAGGGTGGATTGATTTTTGGCTGGGTGCGGACAGTGAGCGAGGGACAGTGGGCCTCCAGACAGAAGCTTGGCTGGACTGTGTGAAGACTGGAGCCTTCTGTGAGGTTGCCTGCCCCACCACATGGAGTGCTCCAACAGTGACCCTGCGCAAACTGGCAACTGCCAACCGTCTGCTTCCGTCTGCTTGGCATATTTGGCCATTTAGTGGGCGCTTGTGAAGATCAAATGGGTTAAGATCGCCCCTCTTAGAGAGCGGGGAAAAAAGAACATCAAAAAGGTGTAAATTTCACTTCCCCACTTTTGATTAAGTCAAGCATGAAAAGAAATGTAATACTCTCAAGTGGCAAGGGTTTACACTATTGATGCTGTTACTTCTGCTTCAGGAGGCCCAATCAGCCGACAGGGAGCTGAGTAAACTCGCCCCGAGTTTTAGAGGAGGCCAGATGGAGGGCTTTTGCTGTGCCTGAAAAGACAGCTTAAGAGCTCGCCTCCTCAATCCCACTCAATACTGACTGTGTGAAATCCTGGCCCTGGCTAACCCCCCAACCCACCCGCCTTCTCCAAAGCTGGTGGCTACCACCATATGGGCTTGTTTAAAAACTCCCACAGGCTGGTACAAAGCACAACAACACAGTTTTCATATCAAGTACTCTCTCAAAGAGGCCCCCCCTCTGACTCCTTCCCTTCTGATTCCAAAGGCTGTCACGGGTTCTGCTCTGATTAATAGTTGGTGTTGGCCGTCTGTTTTGGCAGATCATTTTGTGCGATGATTAATATGAATTTGCCAGCTCAATACAGATTTCATATGTCACCAAATGAGCTGCTGACTGACTGTATGTTTTCCTTTTCACCTGCGAAACAACACTCCTCAAATATCGGAGCGATATTAGCAGAGTGACCCTCCGGAGTAACATAGCACCTTCTTGCTAGGCTTTGTTGCGACAGCCTTTCACAAAGCAAAAGTGAAGTAGAGCAGTGCCCCTAGTAGTATGTGGTGGACAGCGGAATGGAATGGCTTTTGTAAAGACTTAATAGAATCTTTAACCGTTCCAACAATCCACTCCCATGGAGTTGCATTAAGTAGATATTGTAAAGGGACAATGACCTAAATAGCTCAACATCAACCTCATTAGGCATGCAGGCAGGGCCTGGGCCATTTCATGCTGGAAGCTATTGTCAAGGCTCACCCCAGGTAAGCATTAAATTGCAAATGATACCCTGAAAGGCAGAGAGGAGAGGACAGAAAGGGAGAGAGAGTGAATATTGCAAACACAGAGAAAATGGTTCTCAGGACAACAGAGAATGAAAAGGCGGTTGGAGGAGCTGCTCTGACCGTAAAAAATCCAATACATCACAGCTTTTGGGGAGCAAATTCCACTCGTCTCCTAAGTGTCTTATTTGTAAGCAATGCTGAGCACAGGCCTGTGCAGCGCGCCCCAGAAAAAAAAAAAAGAAGAAGAAAAAATAGAGAGGGAGCCCGATAGAGAACCTAATGACAGACTGATAGCAATTACTTGTGCCCGTCAACGGCTCTTCTCTCACCCGGCATTCCAGGGGAAAATTAGACGAGTGGGAAAAATAAGGGAGGAGAAAGGGATAAAGAGGTTGAAAACTGTTAAGATTGAGTCTGGAGGAGTAGTCTCCCTGGTCTCTTTGCACTGTCACAAACTTTCCAGCAAAGTCTATCTCTCAGCAAATCAATAGCCGCATCCACTGCACCAAACAATCTTCACCTAACGACCCCTTGGATCAACATGTTAATAAAGGGGTCTCTGAAGAATAGTTTTGAACTGCAAAGTGCTCTTGTGAGTGACATTAAAAGATGCTCAGGAACGGGAGGTGTGCTCCCCGGCGGAACTGCTCTCTGTCACCCTTCCTGGTGAGAAATTGTGCCTTTGCATATTCCTTGTCACCGGTGGCATAAGTGAAAGGACCCCCGAGGACAGTGTTAGTCAGAGCACGCCTTGTGGAGTGGAGTAAATTAAAGCAGGGATTAGGGCAGGGGAAATTGTGGATGACAAGCAAGGCGGTGGCAGCCACATCAAGTGCTCTTTAGGCCCATATGTCTTCATGAAGCGCCACAGTAGGGGCCAGTAATGAACCCACTTCTCAGTACTTAAGTTTATTCAAGTTGAAATACACAAAGGCTCCTCCTCTCTCTTTATATCTCTCGATTCTTCCCCGGTTATGGGTAGCAGCAAACCCGCTGGAAAAATAATGTAAGCACGAATACAGTATATAGCAAATGTGCACAGTATGAAGGCAACATAACTTGTTTAGTAGATCTATAATTTATGTTCGTATTAACCAGTCAATCACAAAATAAAATACTTGAATTCAGAAGTTATTTGAATTCAGATCTTAATTGTTGTAATTGGACAATTACAATCAAACATTCTATGTATATCTCTTGAAGTTTGAGATCAATCCACAGAAGATCTTAGAATTGTAAGTCCCTGGGCTGCAGATGTCCTAGTTGTGCATGACTGGCTAATGGGCAATTAAATGATTCTACATGATCCATGCAATACAACTGCTTTGCTTTAATTTGGATGTGAACACTTTTATTTTTCTAATCTGCATAGATCATGCTTTTGGACGTACATTTATCTGTCGTCACTGTGTTAGTTTGTTAACACAGATACGTTCACTCAGAATTGAGCTTTTATGAGCAATATATGGATAAGGACTTATTTAATTAAGACAAAGCAAAGCTGCGTGCCCAGTTTGTGAAGAACAGATCACAATGTTCAACCATTGCATTGGGAATTGTCATTATCAGATATAAGAAGCAGAAATACAGGAACGTGACTGGTAAATAGCAGAAACAGTAACTTACCAAAAACATGTAACCAATACCTTTGTAGGTAGGGAAGAAGTATATTACTGTGGTTTAAAAGAGAGTTTGACTTGTATATAAAATTAAAGGCAAATACTGTAATAATCCTAGGGAAAATATATGCGCTAAATATTTTGTGTATGCAGAGATGGATTACAGGTGAACGCATAGAAGTTACTCTATGGCAAAAAGTTACCACCAGTCAGGTTGCTGGCCAACTACGAAGTTGCCCTGGCTATTGTCCTGCTATATGTCTCATTCTTCCACACCATTGTATCCAACACAGGGCCACATGACACTGGAGCTGATCCCACTTAACCATGGGGAAGTCATCAATACACCAGGGGGCACAGAGAGACAGGCAAACACACATTCATACCAACATGCAATTTTAGAGTCATCAATTGTCATCAAGTGCATGTTTTTAGACCGTGGAAGGAAATCAGAGTATCTAGAGAGAACTCATACATGAGGAAACCATGCCTGGCCCAGACAAATTTGCTTTGAAGTAGGGGTGAAAGCCATGACACCACGAAGCACCCGTTATATGTTATGCGGAAAAATACAACGTTAATAGTTGGGGGGGTATTGAAGTTCCTGGACATTGATCAGCAAACTGATCCAGGTATTTTCTGACAAGGGTAATATTTGAGTGAAATTTATTTTATTTTTTTTCTATTTTGGGAATATACTGTAAGAAATTATATTTATGATAATATTATGACTCAAAAGCATTAAGATTATATAAGTTATCAAATAGAATTTTAAAATTAATAATGCAAAATGTATACATTATCTTATAAGTTCTTTATTTGACGAAAACAAACTGGAAGATGTGTTTTTGATTAGATGTACTGATTGTGTACTTTTTTCAGCTTAATATTCCAAACAAGTACAATCTGAGTAGTTCAACCCACAAATTGTAAGAGTTTTTTTTTTTTATGAATGGAACTCTTCATATTGCAAACTGAAAGTACAATGCCAAACTACAGCCCCAATGATGAGCATGCAGGATAAATAGACAGTTTTTTGAATGTGGGCTGAAGTTACTGTAATAAATAAGTGTCAATAACAATTAAGTCAACAACAGCTGACAATGACATAAATGACAAAACGATGAAGCAATAATGTAAATTTCTACTAAATGGTGAATACTCCAGTTAGTACACTTCTTTATAGTTTACAGCTTCGGGTGAAAAAGAAGGTTTTGGCCTCTTTTTGTTAAAGTGTACTTGGGTGGCAACTGTTTTTTTTTCCATAAAGATATGCATGTCATAATTGTTTTAAGTGAAAAATCCCTGATTCCTTTGAGAAAACACTTCTTATCCTATTTTATCATATTCTCGCTTTCATGCTCTAGTTCTGTGAAATTATGTCCTTTAAACAAACAACAAACAAAAACTGGATATTGTGCACAAAGTTGAGAGAAACCTCAGAGAATATTTTGACACTGGTTAATCCTTATTCTCCACGGTGAAACAACCTCCAACTTTAATCTTCTTCCAGAAACAGTATGGGATGTATTTACCTTCAGGGCAAACAAAAAAGGCCTGTGAGTCAGTGTGTTACCATGCAATTACAATATAATAACATACATTTGTTGTTTAGGTTCCTCCAGCTCCACTGTGGGACCATGTTGGTGCATTAATTAGTGAGCTGCTCATGTTGCGGCCCGGCGACTGTTAACATTTGAAAACGGCTCTCCAGCCTCTGCGCTCCCACAGATAAATATCCTCTGGCTAGTCGGTGAAAATATCAAAAACAATTGTGACCCAGTAAAAAGGAAAACGTGGTGACACCAGCTGAGTGGGAGGCAATAGCAAGCATGCTGGGAAATCTAGAGGCGTTCAAAATCTGTGTTTATTTAGCAACAAAAAAAAATAAATCCTGTGTCAATTTGTTTATTTGTAAAGACAGGCTACAGATTTGCTTATTGTGGTTACAGATACCCGGCAGAAGAGATGAGGTGTTAAAAATGTGTGTATTTTTGTTGCTATTTTACTACTGGTGAATGTCCTTGTTGACATCTCCCTGTAGTGATTCTTATTGGATTGTGGGAACCCTCCCTCTCATCCTGTATGCAGACACAGTGTTAAATCTATGAGCAAGCTCAGTGGGAAGTAGCCAGTGGGTGCTCTAATGAAAGTCACTCTGCTGTCCTACAGAGAGGTCAAGCTTTTACACCTGGCCATAACCACATGGGGCCACGCTGCATGCGTGGCCTTGGAAATGACTGTCAGATAAGGAACTGCATAATTTAGATGTTGGGATCACACCAACAGCAGAGGAAGAGGAAAGAGGCACTATAAGAAAAAGGAATGATGATTAAAAACTCCAAGTTTTTGTTGAATGCTGAATAAAGACAACTTGAATAAATTCTTCTGTATCTCTCAATTCGTCAGACATGCTTGTGTGTGTGCGTGCGTGCGTGCGTGCGTGCGTGCGTGCGTGCGTGCGTGTGTGTGTGTGTGTGTGTGTGTGTGTGTGTGTGTGTGTGTGTGTGTGTGTGTGTGTGTGTGTGTGTGTGTGTGTGTGTGTGTGTGTGTATTGTCACTATCACACCAGAGGATGGCAGAGTGGCTGATGAGTCTTGGCTTCATGGAGCTCTGCTCCTGGCTGGGGCTGCTTTGGATGCAGAGGGGGCTTAAACAGTGAGCTTTGGGCCCCATTAAGCACCACAAAGCCTGCTTATTTTCTCAATTCCACACCTCCCTTTAAATCATTCTGCATTCTATGAATTGTAAGAAAGAACAGCAAAGGCAGATAAATCCAACTCCGACTGGCATCACATTTCAAAGGTATCTCAAAACATATTCAGGAGATGTAAGTGACAGTTCTGACACTAATTCTAAGAATCTAATAAAAAGGAGTGTTTATATACGTATAAGGAGAATCCTTCAACTCCATTCAAATGATCAGATCAGACAACCGTGCAGGAGCGGAGAACAGGTATAATCACAATCATAGGACATTTTTCGGGAGGATCTCTTGAAGCAACACTGCCAAGGACAAATGGTTTCTTTAAATTGTGTGTTGTGGATTTATCAACTGGCTACGTGTGACCTTCCAACGGTGCAGAGATCTATAGGCAGCTAACTCGTGTTTCCAGTAGCATGCATCTGTCCATCTGGCCACCATGCCCAGGTCTCCAGCCTCCACAAGCGGCCGGTGCAGCTCAACCCCATGCGTGGCCTGATCCTCTTGGTAGCCAAAGGTGCAGCACGCTAATGAAGAGGTAATGAGCCAGCGGATCCCCGCGATCTGCACAGGGGCCACAGTGCAAAAGTTTACGTTCCCAGGACATGGAGGGAGAGCATGCCGAACAAGCTGCAGGATGAAAGCTGGGCCTGAGTCGGCCGCATAGATCTACAGCCACAGAGGGGATTACAGACACCTACTTCCAGCTTAGGCTGGAGTTTTTGAAGTTTCGGCATAGGAGGGGAGGGATCCCTTTGGCAGAGTCCTGTTTGATTCTGGTGGGAGTCCGTCTCTAATCCCCCCTTCCCGTTCTCACCTTCTGCCTGATCCACTGCAGCCTCTCATCCCCGTGGTCCAGGATCATTATCCACCTTGGCCAAGGGGCTCCCCCTCATTAATTTCCCTAAGCAGATTACAGAGTGTGCGTTTGTTGTTGTTGTTTGAGCCATCTGATTTGCCTAAGCCCTTTGTTTTTTCATCTGGTTTACACTTTAATGCCCCCCGAATGAGTTTCAATGACGGGGGAGATCAACCTGGCCCACTGGCAATGCTGCAGAGAACTTAAGAGAAGTGAAGCGAGCCTGAGGGTCTGGAAGGAGGGAGGAGCGTATCTCACTTCTCTCTCCAGTGCAGATTTAGATGTTTAGAAGAGGGAGACAAGTGTTGATTTAACCTCAGCTCATATCCTCAGAGTGGAGCTAAAGACTAAATGGGTGACTGGATCTATGGCTGCAATCACATGACCAATCAGGACCACAGGCCCACTGTTAGCTCCTCTGGACTGCAAATGACTCTACTGCTGAGCCAAACTGGGCCAAGCTGCCTCCTAACAGCCAAATACCCCTCTGAAAAATGAACCCTTGGAGTGAGGCAGTCGGCTGGCAAGCCACACGAGCTCCACTCTGAATTTTGGGGCTATTTCTACAATCCGGAGCTGGAGGGGAGAATTAGTTTGCAATGACCGCTTGGTCACTCTGGTCATTCCATCTTCTCCATGTGACATCTAATTAGTAAGATGAACGCAATCAGACCTGGGTCCAACAGCACTTGGCAGTCCAGTATGCGCTCCCGTCTGACACACCTCTCACACATCATAATCAGCTATTAGCCACATAGAGCTGAACATTACGTAATTAATCCAGCATTTCAAAATCAAAGAAGATGCCGGCTGCCGCACAGCAAATTTAAAATTCTCTGCTGTCTTTATTTTATTGCTTAAGTTAAAGCTTCTTTCAAAACTCTTAGTGAGTCTTTTTTTTGGGGATTTTTTGGCTGTCGTAAATGTCTTTGCTTCCATCCACAAGCACATAATTACAAACAATGGCATTGTCGTAAAGGATCAAGGGTGAAAAAAGGGCAAAGTAAGCACACACAAAAATATCTACAAACAATCACACAAGTATCTGACCCAACCCCCATCCAGGATCTACCGGGTCCCTATCTGCAGCAAACAATTCCACACAATTAATCTGACAAAGCCAAATGTAATTGATTGATAAGGGGCAGAACGGCGGCCACTAACCTTCCCAGGTTGCATTTGTCTAGAAGCACAGACAGACAGTGCAGATGTCATCAGGCCCATCAACGGGGGCCGGACTTTATCAGGCCCGGGGATCAAGACTAGTCCGTTTGGAGGGTGGCCAACATCACCCGGTTAGTGAGGGCAATGAAAAGAGAGAGCTAATGGGACACACTTGTATACCTCATCTCCATCTAGATCTAACAGACCAGGCCAGTCCAATCTTTAAGGTCACATCTGACGTTACATCCATCCTTTTATAAGATATCTTGTGACATATTGTGCAACCAAAATGTTACTTTTTACTCTCATTTCCTTTTAAACTTAGTTTCCGTGCTGTATGCGTACACTACAACAATCGTTGTACCTGCATTGCCCAGAGTGAGAATGATGACCAAAGTTAGGCGAATAAACGCAGCTCTGTTTAACCTCTGATGTCCACTGATCTGCACCTGGAAAATGTTGTGGCCTGTTCAGTCATGACCTACAATCACCAAATGCTGTCTGTGTATATCTTTTCATTGTAGGGTCAAAGTGGCGTGCTGAATCACATAGAATCTGCACTTTTAAATGGCAGCTGAACCTAGGAATTTGGTCTTGGTTTAGACTGGGACATAAAAGACACAACAACATGAGAATAAACTGTGATTTATGTACACACAAGCAAAGTATTTGTATACGGCTCCCACTTGTCATAATTGACCGTCTGCCGCTGACTCTGCGTTGACCACATCCTCACTTTATGCTGCCTTGTTTGCTAAACCTGGTTTGCATGTTGCATGAGTAATATGCCTTGTTGTTGTTATCTACCTAGAAACTAGACAAAATATTGTTTTAGGTTTTATACACCTAAGGGAGTTTCCGGATACCATAATCACGTTTATTTGATTTTCAATTTGGTGACATGCTGTGAGGTTCAGAGCAGGTGAAACAGCGGATTTTTTCATTGTCAGATGTGTAAACCCAATAAAAGAGCCTAAATGTGCCAGTTTGTACACTTACTACTGAAACATCAGTTTTGGGGGCATCTTCATGTGATCTTAAGCTGTCTTCAGAAATCTAATGTGCCCATTCCTAATGTCCATGGGCTCATACATTAATAAAAAACAAGTAATTAAAAACAAGTATTTTCACCATTTCCAAAAAAGTACTGTGGATTACTGTGTTCATAGAAAAAATATTGAACTGAGGGGAATCAAACAATAATCACATTTATACCACATGCTACTATAGAAATATTGAAAATTATTAAATATTATAAGCAGGAAAACTTGGATCCACAAATGCCTTTACTGAAAACATTTTGAATCCATATTATTGAATTCAAAATAATAACACACCGTCTCATGTTCATTGCTTGAGCGAATCAAGTGAAAATCATAAATCCACAAGAAATAATTTCACCAAGATGACTTTTACTTAATTACTATCTATGTAATATATTCTTTTGTCATGACGTTTGCATATTGACCAAATTTGAACATTTATTCTGGATAATAGATTTATTTTTCAAGACAAACAAACAATGTTAACATCCTGGGGTAGTTTTTGATTGTGTTCTTCTCCACTGCTTTGTCCGTCTTAGGGTCACATCTGCTGGATCTGATCCCAGTTTCCAGTGGGTGGGAGGCTACAGGCTCCATCTCAGGGCAAACAATGAGACAGACTACCACACACTCACGTTAACACCTACAGGCAAGTTTAGAGACCCCATTTTAACCGCAAACACATGTTTTTGGGCTGTGAGAGGAAACCGGAGTGCCCAGATAAAACCCATGCATGGACCAAGAGAATACATGAACTCCATACAGAAGTGCTCCTGAACTTGGTATCGAACCAGAGATCGTTCTTGCTGTGAGGCAAGAGTGCGAAGCACTACAAAATCCTCTTATCATAACTGAAAAATCGGGGCATAGTTGGATGAAGATTGCACTATGTGTTATCATTTGTGGCTATTAAGTGATGAGTTTGGCTTCCCTCTGTTGTAGCTTATTGTTATATTTCAATGGTTTAATGATGGAAATAAAAAAATAAATGTCAAGATTCTCAACTCATTTGTATTTTGCTACTGGGCAGATTTGTGTGACTTGTAGGGCTAAATGCTAACACAATGATATCCCTCTGGCACTGGTCGTCTCACCCCACTCTCTCACCTTGGCATTTTCAACAACTGGTTCCACATCTGGAAGAGCCTCAGCTCTGATGAATAGCCTGCTGTGAGCTTTTACGACCCATGACATGCACAAGATTATCTTCCTAAATTTCTGGGGACAGCTATAACCTGCCTCCCACTCCTCACTGAATGAAGTCAACTACATCATCTGAGTCATATTCTTTTCACATTCTGCACACTCTATAGTAGCATGGCCATTTAGACAGAATGGACCGTAACTCTGCACATGTGTAGCATGTGTCAAAGTCTTTGAAAGTGCCTTTGGTGTGGATGAAATGTGCTGATGCAAAGTGATTCACAAGCCATGTGTCTATGCCTGTATATCTATTTGTTATAGTTCTACATCCGGGGCCCTCAGGGACCCCTGTAGGATAAGGAAGTTTTGCAGCAAGGCCCAAGCGGTAGAAATCTTCCATTAAGTGAGGACAGAGCGATGCAGGGGGAAGGTGGAGGAAGGGTGGGAGGAGGGTCACCCACAGCCACACTGGGTTTCAGTGGCAGGGAGAAGCTGCAGGCGGTGGCACGGGCTCCCTGATGGCCTCACCCCACTGATCCCGCAAATTCGGTAAACTTCATGGAAATTTAATAAGTGCCGCTGCTTTGTGTTCACCCGCAGAGCCCAGGCCCGGTGCTGGGAGGCACATGTGTGATGGTTTACCCACAGACTCTCCCCGGCCTGTTTCTAAGGCAGACAGAGGAAAGTCCCCTCTTAGTGCCGCGTCTCTCTGAGCCAGCGAAGGAGCTGTGACCCCAGGGGCTGCTGCTGCTTCAGCCAATATAGACTCTGTACGTCCTGAGGGGGAATAATATGTGGGGCTGTTCCGGGCCCGTTTCATTTCCCCTCCCTCCTCTCTCTGTCTCTTTCCCTTCCCTTCAAAGGCCCTGCTCAGCTGCTCCTGCCAGGCTACAGAGCTCTTTGAGTTAAAAGGACAGCGATACTCATTTGAAATCGCTGCCTTTGCTCCCTCGTCTCTCCTTTTTCAGGGGCTGGCTTCTACTGGCTGCACCACACTGAGCAGTGCTCTGCCATGACAACTAAATAGGCCCCCTAATACCACTTCATAAAGCCAAGGAGTATCCTCCAGGCAAGGAGCTGTAAATTAAAGGCATAAATGTTGCCTTCATGGAAAGCGCGAAGAGTGAACCTTCCACTAAAATGACAGGAATGGCTTAACAGTCCAGGCTAAATGATACCTTAAGCAGGCATAATTTATAGGCACGTCCTACAGTGAGAAATAAATGGAAGTCGTGGTTATGAGGACTGTGAACAGAGAAGATGTTGTGCGTGTGTGTGTGTGTGTGCATGTGTGCGTGCGTGCGTGCGTGCGTGCGTGCGTGCGTGCGTGCGTGTGTGTGTGTGCGCGCTTGCTTGTGTGTCAGTGAGAGGACTTATCAATATGATACAGCAGCATGACTTTAGGCCCTGAGTGAAACAAGAATTACACTTTCCTCCTATTTTTTGATGAGCTTGAAATTGTATTTTAAAATTTCAAACACATGACATTGTGAGGTGCACTTTCCAAGAGAATCAGGTAGAAAATGCCATTTCTCTCGTCACTCATGCCTGTCCATCATAGCCACATAAACACTTTTTGTCAGTCTCATAAACAGTTCAGCCCCACTTCCCGCTGGTTTTCCTTGTCATCGTTCATTTTCTGAGAGAGATCCCCAAAGAGTGACAGTGGAGGAGAAGAAAAAGACAACATGAAAAAGATTTTCTTCTGGATTTCCCAAAGACGTGGGGGGGGGGGGGGGGTATGCTGTTTATTTAGTTTCACTCCCTTACTGGTCGACAGACAACAAGAAACAAGTGCATGCACCTATTGCAGGGAGATGACAGGAGATAAAGATGAGTGAAGGAGAAGTCTGGAGATAAGAGCTTTCCTTCACTGTGTTTCTCTGTCCTTCTTCCTGTCTGTCTGTCTGTCTGTATTTCTCACTTTCCTTCTATCCCTGCTGTCTGTGTCTATGTGACAAGGCTGCTAAGCAGATGTATGCGCCCGTCATTTACGCACCGGGCCGCCTGTAAGAGAACAATTCCTCAATTCATTTTTCACATCATTGTTTTCCCCTTTTTAGCGTGTCACTGAGGTCTCGCATTGTGGGCGTTGTGACGGCGGGGGTGAGATAGGAGGGCAGACAAGCGCAAAGTGGAAGGATGCTGGGCTTCTCTGAGGGGATGTTTGGCTTTGTAATTTCACCCTTGAAATTCGTGATTACAAACGGGACAACTTTTTTAATTTTCTCTTTTGTCTGGATTCAGCCGGCTGACAGTCTGCCCCAGCAGCCAGGCCTTTTAATCAATCACCTAGATAATCAAATGTCACTGGCTATCTGCTCCATGTAATTACTTTTGCAATTAAAAATCAATCTCCAGTCACCCCGTCTAATTAGAGGGATGGGCAGATCTTCATCTAGATTGATTTTATAATACATATTGACTTCAAATGCCATAACATTGCCATATTCTCTCATTTTCATGCTGCGGTGCATCAAAACAAAATGCCAGGGCTTATGGGGCGGTGCGGCGGGGGGTTGTTCCAATTCTCGGTACCAGGAAAGGTCCCCGGTCTAGGAAAGGTTCACCTTGCTAGCTTGTCTGTAATGACAACACTCATCCTCTCTGCTTCGACTGGAAAGGAGGAGGGGGAACAAATAGAGGGCCAAAAATCTACATGACAGGCTACATTAACTTAAAAAAAAATAAAAAACTTTTTTTTTTCAGTCCCTCATATCGCAGGGTAAGAATAGACTCCTCTCCACAACAGAAATCATATCTTTTGTCACTCTAATGATGTAGGATATCACTCCTATATAGGAGAACACTGGCTTCTAACGTAATATTGACATCTGAACATGTCTTATTAGAGGAATCTACAGTAGCTCCAGAGGTGTCTCCAAAGGTCTCTGCTTACACAACACTTCATGACATCAAGGCAGCCCACAATGGCAGATACAAACAAATAAACCACTGCCAAAGATGTTGCTTTCATGACGTCCTCAGCAGATTTGTTCTCAGAGAAACAGACAGATGTGTCCATCTGGAAGACATCACAATGGCCTGAGTGCCCCACCGTTGGGGACAGGCGTGTGACAGGCGAGGATGCGAGTGGTGCTCCACCATGCGTCTTCGTCTCATTTCCACCCCTTAAGGGAGACTTTCAGCATTGACAGGTCCAATAATGAAGCTTTTTCGATGTCGCCTCATTTTCCGCAAGCATGCATGCATGCATGCATGTGCTGGCAAGGAAATGTACATGCATAGAGACGTGTGTGCAAAAACGAAGACAACCCCCCCACCCCTCCTCATGCACAGACACATACGAACAGGCACAGCCTCAGGGAAAGTGCCACTCATACATGCAAGCAAAACAGTGGAGCCTACAGGGAGACATGAACCTCAAGGACCAGCTGTGTGCAGAACCTTGAGAACCCCAGATTGCAAATAACAGAGGAAAAGGCTGCCACAGGCTTGTAATACAAATATGTACACAGCTAAGTACTTAACTATATTGAAGTCTCTCTAAGTTGATTGAAGCTGCGTATCGTGTATGATTACACTGGTTTGTAATAAATGGCTTCTGCTGTATGATGTCCAAGAGTGATTAATTCTGTCCATCAGACGTGTGATGAGTAGTGTCCTTCTTCCCCTTGGCTGATGATAATAGAGAGCTCTCAAGTCTGTAGTTTCTATCCAGACTGGTGTAGTGATTAAAGAAGGGATCGAAACTCCTTATAACCCTGGAGGAAGACACTGAGGGTGGAGGCGGAGGGATGGAAAGAGAGACTGAAGAGCAGAAGTGGTTATTTAACCCAAGATTACACACAGAGTTGGCAGCACTGTATCTTTCTAAAGAGTAAACAAAGGGCATGTATCATGCTGGCTTCTCCTGGCCCTATGTAGCGCAGGGGGTGCGATTGGCCCACATTAGCCCAGTGCAGCCTGGGCCTTTTCCCAGAGCGACCAGTAATAAGGGCAGCACTTATCATGTGTTGCCTCCAGCCACCACCACCACCACCACCGCTACCACTAGACCAGCACACAGGGAAAGCGAGGGGAGAGGAGAGCCCACCACTGTTGAGAAGTAATTAATCACCATGGAGTGGGAGCTGTCAAATCCCCAGGTCTTTTGAACTGATAATACTGCCCACCACAATTTAGTCTGATGGAGATGAGATTTTCTTTTCACCTCTGGCAAGAAAGAGCCAAATAAAGTGGAGAGAGGGGGAAAAAAGAAGAGAGAAGGGAGGAGATGGGAGGGGGTGGCAGTGAGGCGAAGCAGCAAATATATTTTTTGAACAACAGCGGCCAGTGGTGTACTTAATGATTGCCTTGCTCCTCTTAAACCTGACGTCCTTATCAAGTCTAAGTGTCCCGATCAATACATTTCCTCTCAGGCATTCCTGAAATAGCTCACACATCAACTCTGTCCAACCCCCACCACCCCCACCCCCCAACAACACCCACCCATAACCACTTTCTATGTTACAGCACCATCTGTTATTATAGCCTGATCACCAAGTGTCTCTGCCAGTCAGACATATGAACAAGTCAATATTTGTTCTGATACGAGCGTTATGCTTATTGCAGTGCACTTTTGACCTTAATATTCATGCATCTGGACAGATTTGTCAGTTTTTTGCTCAGTTTACCAGCTGGTGATGTCGATGATGATTGCCATGGAACATTCTCTAATAAAAAAAGCTTAAATATAATCGCAATACATAAAACTAAGTAAGGACGTCTTGGCAACAACCGCTTGTTTGATGCTTGTAGCTAATATTGTACAAGTGAAATTTGTACCCAATGGATTTTGTTCACAAATAAAACCAGTGAATTGGTCATTTCAAAATGCTGTATAATATTACAAAAATAACATTGAGTTAGACCAAGATCATTTTATAATCCTAATTATAAGTATAACATTTCAATCCCTCGCACAGAATGCCTTTAAGTTTGATGTGCATCTCTTGTTTACTTTGGTTTGAATACTTCTATTCCCATGGTCAAAGTGCTCTCTGGGTGGCAAAGTTCACGACCCCTTGTCGTGTGTTTTGCAACACTGGATGGAAGCGCTTAGTGGATGGCTTTAGCAAAGGGTTGGAAGAACCCTGGACCTGCCCTGTGGCCATGCTGTGGAATGTTTTCTTACACTCTTTTAACAGCAGATTTCCAAGCAGGTTTATTAGTGGATTGGATGTCGGGAACAAATAAGCATGACGGCTCTCCAGAATCCGCTGTTGATAAGAGAAGTGAGGCGCCCGCGAGTAGGAGGGAAGAGGCTGCCACGGAGTGAAGGCAGAGATGAAAGAGAGACAGCTGCCCTGGACAGGTCTGGCTCTTTATCGGGCTGGCCGGGTCCTGTGTCAAACTCAAAGTATCATAAGTGTGCCACGGCGTGTGGAAAGTTCAGGGCTCTCTTACTTGTGCGTTGTTTCATCTTGTATATCCAAGAAACATGGAGCATCTTGTTTACATTCAACATATTTCATTATGTGGTTCAATAAAAGTTCAAATGTTTCCACTTGCACTTATTCATAGTCCGGTGATTCAACGTACAAGTGCAAGGGAGGGGAAAAAATTAAGCACATTGCTGAGATCTTTTTACCAATGTTTCTCCTCTTCAGCAAATTTGCATGCCAAAATGATCCTCTTACTGGCATGGAAGATGTTTTTACCTTTTGTCCTGACTTCACACTCTTTGAAAGTAAACCATTTACCAATGGAGAACAGGTTTCCTTTTTATTGCTGTGACATATAGTCAATACTCAATATAGTTCTTGACACCCCGAGGCCCAGTAGCAGTCACTTGTGTATAAAGAGTGTCAGCGAGTTATTTTGACCCCCTACTGTAATCATGACCTTTCCAATAACACAACTCCCCTACGGAGTCTCGTTCCCTATGGGCTTTTCCAACTCAGGGCTAAACTGCATTACCCCCAGCAAGCATTCACAGCTCAGCAGCTTCTAAACAAGCTACTGTTCACACTTACTGAAGCACACATCCAAGTACGTATAGAAGTGATGGGCAAGGACAATAAATTCTTAAACGGTGCACACACACTCACTCCAACACACACTCACGCATTGCAGAAACACACATATACGTGTACAGGAACAAGGCTTGCATATTTAGCTCAAGGGAACATAACATGTAACCAGTGATATCATGCATAAATGAAAGGGAAAATGATATGGCATGCATTTCATTCTTTTGTAAGATTGCGTCCCCAGGTCATTGACTAAATAATTAGGCGATTGAAGTGACAGATTAAAGGCAGATTGGAAGTGACTGTGAAAGCAGGATAATGTTTCCCTAATCAGCTTGGTCGGAGAAATGCAGATTGTGAAATTTTCCAGCTACTTCCTTAGAAAAATGCATTTCACTTCTGATTAGGGATCATTAGTGTGTTGGTGGAAGAAGAGGGGGGTCAGGGCCTCGTGCTCCTGGGTTCCTGAGGACAGGGGGAGAGAGAGAGCAAGAGAGCGAGGGAAGTGGGGGGGTACCGGTGGAGTGCCAGCATACATACAGAGAGCAAAGCCTCAGATGAAGACTGGAAATGATTTTGCTGGAAAGAGTTAGTACAGCTTCCCCTTCAAAAAAAAGAAAAGAAAAAGAAAGTACTGTCCTCCTTATACAAAGGGGATGATTTAGGAGTAGATAAGCTTTTGAAAAAGCAGAAGATTGTGAAAGAGGAAGCACAGGATTTCTCAAAGTCGAGTTCCATACGGTAAAAATGGCAAAGAGCGATCTCCCTATCACTGCATTTCAACTGGTGGCTCATTTATTTACTGTGTCATGACAAATATGCCAGATTTATAATGGCTACGGAGTCACCAGTTAAACTCTTCCCCGGTTATGCCCGGGCAAGACTTTCTGAGCAAAAGCATTACTGAAGATTAAATGCGGAACAGATGTAAAGTATAAAATACAACATGATCAAAGCTAAGGCACTCAAGACAGATACACCGGCAAATGATGATGAATGGCTCTCTGCTGAATTGTAAGCCCCACACAAATGTAGCGAACAGCGAAGGTTGGAGTTGGGGGTTAGAGGTGGTGCTGATGGCAGAGGACAGAGAGACAGAAGGGAGCAAGACACCAGGGAGCAAAAACAATGTCCAAACTCATCGGGATGATCCTCTGCAGACGGCCCCCACGATTAAGTTCCTACAGCAGAAATCACAGTTTGGACAATGTGTAATTGATTTCCCTAAAGGCTCAGAGAGCACCCTTCAGTGATCCCTGGGATAGCCTCGCCTGTGAAAGTTTGCTTTTCTCCCAGGCCACAACGGAATGACATCATCAACCCGCGCACATTTTTACTTTTATCTCTGAAAGATATATTATCCATGTGCTGGGTTCTGCTAGTGGAGATCAAAGGCAGCACTCTGTTCAGGCACCATATTAAAGTGAAACACGATTTTGCTACAGAAAAATAATCTGTTTATTTCAAGTTAGATTCTGTTACATACCTGGCTTACACAATCACACACAATTCAATTTGACTTTGGTATTTCTTTTTTTTTGTGTGTGTTTTTCCATGGAGAATGTCTTTTCTTATGTGTTCCAGGTGATGAATCGACGGAAAAAAGACGACATATGTTTGACATAATAAATGCAGACTGTTAGTATTACGAATTTGCCTTGAGAAAAGATTTATTTTTATGATCATTATTTGCAAAGAACTATGCACACGTGCTTCTTTTTGAATCACAGTCATTTTCCACAAAATGAGTAAGAGCACCGCTCAGAAGCTCTGCATAAACCTTAATAAACTTACACGCATACACTCAGACGATTGTACACTTTCACTTCTTCCTTGAAGTCTCGATGCCCTGTCCGGGATGATCAGTGGCTGGTGTGAAGCGTCACGCTCAGAGGGAAACCAGACAGAGGGACACATGTTTGTGCACTCCTAAATGAAGTGTGACCACTGTGCACCTCTGAAGCAGGAGGCCTGGCTGGGGGCTATTATGGGCCCTGACAGCGGGGGGGCGCTGTGATAATTTGATGTGAACTAGCTTGATAAATCACTGTGTTGTTACCTTGGCTTTAGTATCTGTTTATGTCTCTACAAATTGAAACCCCACTGGCACAGGGCTGAGGCAGCGCCGTAGCCTGGCCCCCCCAACGATTAGTTCAAGGTGGGGAGAGTTTAAGATGCCTGGTCCCTATTGGCCATCTCCCTCTTGCTGTTTTGTCTCTCCCTGCTGAGGGAGAAAGCCGTGGACATGTGTAAGCAATAAAGCCAAAGGTCTGCCTTCCACTTCAGCCTGACTCAAAGGAATGCAGAACCAAACTATAAAATAATAATGGGCACTAGGGCAAGGAAGAGGCTAGGGAGGGCAGAGAGAGGTGGAGAAGGGAGGGATGGGGGGGGGGGGGGGGGGGGGGGGGGGGGGGGGGGCGTGGGGGGGGTGGTACTGGAGACATCTGCAAGAGAGGTGGTAGTGGTGGTTGTAGTTTTGGGGGTTGGTGTGGGGTTATGGTGGGTTGGGGTCCTCAAGTGGAGGCCTCCTCTGACCTCTGGACGTGCCGTTAAAGGCAGAGCGTAGCAAGCAGCCCAGGCTGGCACCACATCAAAAGGCTGACAGATGAAGGGCAAAGGCCAGTTTGACCTGGGCGCTAAGCTGCTGCTAAGCCTCTTAAAGCCAGAGGAGAGTAACAGCGAGAGAGAGTGAGAGAGCGAGAGAGAGAGAGAGAGAGAGAGAGAGAGAGAGAGAGAGAGAGAGAGAGAGAGAGAGAGAGAGAGAGGGTGGTAGCAGTGGAGAGTGTACGGTAAGTGAGAATAAGAGCAAGGAATATCATTCACAACTCCCTCCTCCTCTGTGATAATCAAAGGAATGATAAAAAAGCCAGTCATGTCGACAGTAAATACAGATGCACAGAAGTCAGAAGAGATAACATTAAGTACCTTGTGCAGAATCGTTGCACGGGGGGCATACTTCATCTAAAGCTAATAAACCAACATCCCCAAAGCCTGTTTAAAGCAGGTTTTTCATAATCACCGAAAATAAACTACAATCAGGACAATAAGACAGACAGATGGAGTCCTGAGGCATTTATCTGCTTTAAACATTTTCCCTTAGAAGCCACCAACTTATCATGAGCTTGTCAACACAGTGACACCATTCTTTCAAATGAAACGCTAATGCGCTGATCTGAGCACACGGCGCCAGTATCTGTTCATGAAATCTGAGGGCTGATCAAAAGGTTCGGTACATCCAGTTCAGTGTATACCTCGGCAAATAAGTGGAAATCATCACAAGTGCTCACATAACAAGGATACAAACACAGCAGAGCTGCTTCCAACGAGAGGAGCTGTGACAAAGCAAAGCAAATAACACCATGGGGGTGGGGGGGGGCAGACAGGAACGAATCTGAGATTAAAAAGAGGGGACCAAAAACAACAAGATAAAAAAGTGAAACTTTGAAAAAGTCCAAGTGATCTCCTAAAAAGAAGCGGACACACATCCCACAATGCAACAGGGCAGGAAATGCCTGTTGTGAGGATAGGATGCCCCTCAGGACCCCATTACGGGAATGCATGAAATTAATAGTGACATCATGTTGCTCAGTCAACAAGCGCAGGTTGATTGATGAAGACAAACGGTCAGGGCGATAGCCAGTTGTTGGCTTTCCCTGGGAGATGCCATTTTCAGCAGGCATGTACTTCCAATTCTTGTGAAAGGGATACGGGTTGTCTGGCCGGCCTTCTTTCAGTGCCACTACTGTCACTCAAACTCACTTGGGGGTTGTTTTCAACACTTCAGTTTGAAATTCAGTTAAAGAGTTTTAACTGAGGTGCTGGAAAGAAGAAAAAAAAAAGCATGCATTTCATGTGTAACGTTCAGTTGTCATGAACATATATGAACAGAGAACAACCACCACTCTGCTCTAAAAGGTGGGTTTTGTTTCATTGTTTACATCATTTGGGGGTGCAGTTTTAGCATGCAACACTTCTCAAGGAAGAGAGAAAAAAAACATGTTGACTCGCATCATTTGGGACTGCATGAAATTCATATTCAGCAACGACTATTTCCAAAGGGAAACACATGCTGGTGAGGTTACATACACATTTCCAAGCCAGGAAACTATGATTGTCACCTTTTCACTGCCCAACTCACCAGTGCTGATTTTATCCAATTCGATCCTCTTCCTTAGGACTTTTAAGCTCTAAGTGTACTTTCAATACTGTAGGGATCAAGAAGGTGACCGCTCTTTAATCAGGCGTCATTAAATCTACTTTTGCGATCATTATCTTAACTTTTTGATCGCTCCTTGTACAGTCAGTCAAGGTCCAAAATCATCTGTGTGACTCATTTACTGTCTCTCTCCTTATTTAGGGGTCCCCTGGGGTTACCCAAACCTGAAACACATCCGTTTCCAGCTTCATGGTTCTCTAGAACAGCCTAGAGACTTTTACAAGGTACTTTGGTTGTTACCAGTGATGGATTTGAAGATGTCATCTTTAGATTTTATGTTCTCAATCTTCAGCAGGATTTTTGGGGAACATTTTTTTTTTTTAATAGGTGGAAATTTGTATTCAAAGACCTCTGTCAGGAGTATTTTAGTTCATCATTTCATTGGTAAGAGGACTCTGACACAACCATGGAATATAAATTATTATATTATGTCTACATTTGTTCATTCTTTATTTCAACATGACGTCACCAAATTTTAGGTATTTTAAATTGCTCTTAATGGAACACGAAGCAGTTTCTATTGGACAAGCTTTGTTCAAAGAAAATTGCTTTGATCTTGTTATATTAACTTTAATTTAGTTCTCTTACTTACACTGACTCAATGTAAGCCACATCCAGGGTTTTACATTTCAGCTGACACGGAAACATCGCTTTTTTTTCCTTGAGGTGCTGTTATACTGGGTTTCGCTGATATGCAACTGTTTCCATTCATCTTAAATTTTATGCAGCTGTTGAAAGAAAAGTTTCTTTGATTTAGTAAATATCTCTGCACATCTAGTGTTGTGAGCATCAAAGGTACGCGAGCAGATATCAAAGCCTGCTCCTGGATCATCTATCCTTGGCAGCTCGGCTGTACTTTCCATTTCAAGTGTGAAGCAGAGTTACAATATAGGGAGAAATGAGAAGGCGAGCCTTTCGCACAGGCTGCAACAGCTTCTGACTGAAATAGCTGTGCTGGGATTCATTTGCAAGATGTGGAGGAATGTTTGCCATTTTACACTCCGATGATAAAAGGCCCGAACATTATTCTGGTGTGAAGTAGAAAACGGGTGGGAAAAAAAAAAAAAAGTTTATCCTGTAAAAGTACAGGGCAGAGATGGACAAAGCTTTGCTTTTGATGTTTGCCTCTAATTTGGAAAATTGAAAATTGTGTTCAACATAAACACTCTAAATCAGAAGTGGCAATAGAACACACATTCCCTTGTAAGTTAGAAGTGCAGATAACTCTGTAAAGGAAAACGTGGATAAAATTAGAGAATCGATTTATCTCTCGTACTTTTTGTAAGCAAGAGATTAAAAAAAAGAGAAGTTGCACTTTCAAGGACAGTTCTACCAGACGTTTCTGTTTCAGGATTTAATAACTTCAAACACCGAAAATGAAGCCCCGAATGGGGGATCTGTTGCTGCTCTGAATCTGACCGTTATCTCGTGCACATTCTTCTAATTCCCTATCACATTGCATTATATTTGAGTTTTTGGGGGTGTCCATTTAGTTTTATTTCAGTGAATAAAGTTAGCAGTGTGGCTAAAGTAAAACACAATGCAGGGTATGGAGTTTTCTTTTGCTCTTAAGTGGGTCTTTAAGAGCGTCAGGGTGACACTATTTGCTCATTTTGTGTACATTAGATTGTGTTGAATACAATTTAAATAGCATTACTTAAACATACTTATACATAAAGCACACTTTCAAAAATAATCTTAATATAATCTCAGCATTTTGAGAGATTTGACACTTTTCAGCAACTTTCTGTCTGAGCATGTGTCGTTTAAACTGAACGTGTTATATTTTTAGGCAAAGCCAAACTTTTTCAAGGCAAGAGGCAGTTGTCAGTTGTGGAAGATGTTCTGTGTCAACTTACTAATTGTTTGAGATCAGAGATGCGTCAACAACAACCTAGTGAGGAAACAAGACTTAAGAGCCTGCTCTTTACGAGACACCTTATGATAGGGAAATTGGTGCCACCAGCGTGCTGCACATGCTAAACTGTGCCACCATCTGTTTCGAGATCTGGGACCTGCCCAAACCGCAAAACAGTAGCTGAAACACACAACTCAAGATGGCAGCCGGGGCCCCCGCATACACAAGCCACAAAAGCTACTCCGAGTCTCAAGGATGTGGAACTGAAATCTGGAACCGCTTTAGGTGTGACATGGCGACACAAACATTTGAGCTTTTGGGACGATGCCAGTGAGCCTCGGGCCAAGCCGGATATTGCCCGCATGGCCACTCCACTGAGTTTGTCTGCAACTATATTTGATATTTCAAAGACATCTTAGGAAGAAGCTGGCGGCAAGTTAATGACAATATAGGATGGCAAAGGAGCAAACCGTTCCATTTATGTCCATGTCCACATGCTGGTATGGAGGCGATCACTCGGCCGGTCCCACAGGTATAAGATGTTCTCAGTTGTAGTTTCATGGACAAATAACAAAGATTCAACATCAGATAAAGGCATTTGGCTCTTCGGAACAGAGTGGGAAGCCCAGTGCAGCAAGAGAGGCTGTCCTTCACCAGCGGAACCATTCTCCACACTTGGCACGGACATAAAAGCAGCTTCTACTCCACTGAAGTGCTCACACATACATACACACATACATAGAGACAAAGACGGACATGCACACACATATACGTGCATGCCCACGCAGACACACACATACACACGCACGCACACACACAAAATGCAGGAAATATGCCTGTCACGGACACGCAGGGAAGGGAGGCAGCAAAAACAACTTTCTGTCGACAGGAATAAGAAAAACAACAGTTGAAAGGAGGTCTGCATGAGAGAAAGAACGCGAGACAAAGGCACCCGCTCCGTCAGAACTCATCAGTCTGCAGAGGGGAAAATATGTAAGGGGAGATGCAACCATATGAGCACTGTCACTGTCCCCCTGAACACCAGACAGAAGGGACAGGCTGGTGGAGAGTGAGCGGAGAGCCAGGGAAACCGTCAGTAAAAAAAAACCCAGCACATCAACACAGGCACTGGCAGGTTCGCAAGGTTTTAACTGTGTCTGGGATGCAGGTATACACAACAGTCTGCGGACTGCACAGAGGTGTAAACACACGACTTAAACAAACTTTCTTGAAGCTTGGCGCAATAAAACTGAGGTGTTTAAAGCTTGGTAATGAGTTTTTTCGCCCAAAGGCATAGGCTTTGCTAAAGAGAAACAGAGAGTGAAAGAGAAACACAGTGGAGAGTTCGTCAGCAAGGGCCAGATTACCCTTAGGCCTCCAGGGCCACTCTCCAGAGGAGAAGATAAAAGAGCTTATTAATAGCCCTTAGATTTACATGCACTAAGTGGATGTTTATATTGGAACTTGCTGCTTATGTGTGAACATCCAACAACTGTAAACAGTGCCATTCAGGTCCCATTTCCTTTACATCATTGATATTGTTTCAGCACACAAAATAGGCAGCCAGAGTTTAAAAAACATCATTCTGGCATTATCTTTTAAGTGGTTCCACAGTTCAGTCTCCCCAGGGCGGTAATCAAGAAGTTTCAATGTGGACTTCCTCTCCTGCCTCTTCACGTTACGCTGAGTTCAGTATAAACAGCTGAGAGGGCCTACAGAGAGAAGTCCCACTGAGCTGGGGGCTGTTATATGGCATGGTGACCTGGGCAAGGACAACTCACACATACAGTAGTAAGCTTAGCCATTTATATATGGCTGAAGAGACCATGGATAGAAGCAATAAAAAGCTTTTACTGATCAAAAGAGAAATAAATATGGCCATGTTAAAACATGACAGCATTTTATTTTAAATTTTTTTCAAAACCATGTTTTTTTTTTAAATTGTTGGACATCCTGTATTTTCACAATGAAAACATTGTTAATAACTGAAAAAAATTTAATTATATATATATATACAAACAATATTGAATGTATTCTGATAGAAACCTTTGAGCATTGGGGTCATGGATGATTTATATAAAGTCCTGCAACCTCTGGGCCTGTTTCATTTGCAGTTTTGTACAATGTTTTATTTATAATAATCATATTGCATGATACATTTGGATGACATTCAATCATATAATGTGTGGTTTGAGAAATTAATCAAGTACAGAAATGAATTTTCTTTCTTCTAAAAAGAACAAGACATGGAAATATTTATGAAAATGAGGTAACTTCAAACCAGAAAAGGGATCATATAGTGAAAATCATCAAATCTGATTTATTTTTTGCAACTGGTTGAATTTTAACTTGTATGTGTAGAAGTAGCAATGACCTTTGCTCACAGACAATAGTTTTCAGAAGTGGCTAAAAAACGTTTGCAGAGCTCATGAGGATGACAACCCTGGAAGGATTTTGGCCTACTTTCTATATTTATAATCTAGAATGTATATACTGCATTTGTTCATTGTGAAAAAAGTACTTTTTTCTTGAAATGATGAAACTAAATGTTTGTTTCCTCATCTTTAAAGCACCTACATGTTTTTAGGGTATTGCGGGGGCAGCACAAGAGATTATGAGAGTTCTCCAAGGACATTGTTCTAAGTTTATTGTAATTTTAAATGTTGGTTTTGTGTTTCTGTTATTGTTTGATCACCCATTGTTATTACTCAATATGCTGGCACAATTCAGGTGGAGATATACCTCAAGCAGGTCCAGATTTCTACAGCACATAATGGCTGGACAGACCAAGAAACTGCCACAAATCTAGCCCAGGCCTCGGTCCTGGCTTTACAGGTGTGGCGAGCCTGGCCTTCTCGCCCCCATACAAAGAGAAAGAACAACTCAGCTGGAGGAAAACAACAGGGAGATGGTCAAATTAGGGGGTCACCATCCTAACCTTTAATTGCACCAGTGGATTTCATCTGACCTGACAGCTGGACTAGGAACATCGGGTTTACTCTGGTGCACCGGGTGCACTCTGGTGCAACAAAGAGTTCTACTGGGCACCACTGGCTCACCTGTAGCTGCATGGTGTGGTGCTGGACCAGAGTGCTGTTCAAACTGTGGGGAAGCTGGTGGACCAGACGTTCACGTGCTTCAGAACTACACCACTTCAGCCTCAAAGCAACATGCCTGTGGAGCTGTTCTGTTCTATTCTGACCAGTCATCATCAGCGGGATTGGAGCCGCTATCAGCCTTTTGTTTTGTGGTCACATCGCACTGTAGTCCAGGAGTCCAGCCAATTGCACACCTGAAGCCCTCATGTCAGGGCACAAGCTTTGGACATTGGTGGCGTTGATGTTTGCGGCCTTGTCTGAATCAGAGATCGCTGAGGGATGGGAGACGGATTGCTGTTGTCGGCTGAGGGACCGTCTATACGTAATTCATGAGTTTACTCACCAAGTGCAGGCCGGCAGTGGCGAGAAGCAGAAAAGGACTTATGACACATGGTGCCGGGGACAGGTGTTTAAGACTGGAGGCACGATGTGCGTATACTGTTCCAATAAAAAAAAAAGGGTGTTTGCTTTAAACTGAGCAGCCATTGGCAGGGACGTGGTGAGCAGGCTGTCCGGCATGGTCTACAGGGTACACATGCCTGATCAGCAGCAAACGGTGGTGCTGCACCGAGACTGACTGGCACCATACAACCACCTCACGTCATAGGCTGTGGATGGAGACAATACTTTTCAAATATAGCTAAACGCTGAAATATGATATTGGCTTTGATGATGATTTCCTGATCTTTGCATTAATCTTTGGTTCACTGATGTTTTACAACATCCTCACTGTCTGGGAATAGGATGTTTATGTCAGAGGTCCTGTGTCTAAACAATATTCAAAGCTGTTTCATTTGAATTATAGGTTATGCCTCCGAAACATTAAGCTATTGAATAAAAAAAAAAAAAGAAAAAACTTTGGAGCCTGAGCCACATAAAAGAGAGGCAGTGAAGAGAAGTAGGGTTCATGGGGCAGCATACAGCGCATGTCCGGAGCCCCCACTGCCTTTTATTTGACAAATATAAAATTAACAACCAGTCAGAAGCTGTAATGGTGAGCCAGATGGCTTCCAACACAAATTTCCAATTTGAGGTCAGCTGCACGGTTCTATAAAAGTTTACAGAGCCGACTAAAGAAGAGCTGTCATTTTACAAAAGACAAACTTTTTCTATCAATCATCATGCTAATAACCCCCAATCTGTTAATGTGCTTTAAGTCTCATGCATGCTCCCATTAAAGGGAAGGAAAAATGCAAAGCCAAACTAATGGCTGCTGACATAAATCAATAAAAAGCTGCTGTAAAATTTTCCTTTCAGGGGCGACTAATAGGAGGACTGTAAAAGTACAATGCACACTAAAGTGAAGTGACCTAGCTTTTACCATTAAATTATATACTACCCTGGCGCTCATGTAAAAATATGTAACTTGTCAAAGTGTACAATAGGGCAAGAACAACGGGCGTGTCAATAGCTGGCTCCAGGCAATTATAAGAGAGACAAAAATGGAGTTGATATTTTAGAAAAATGAGGGTATAATGACAGGTTCATTTCTTTGTTGAAAGAAAAGTAGAAATCATTTACAAAGGAAATTGCTAAAGTTAACCAGTGCTTTTCCAAATTTGCTCCAAAACACTTGACCTGAAGTTATATCAAATTCTGTCAAACGTAATAGATCCACTTCACATGTAAAACATGGGGACAGGGAGCGTGGAGGTGTTAATGGACTGGTTGACACAAGCATCATGTTCAGGATTCCTGGCTGGAGTGTTTTCTGAGAGTGTAAGGACACGGCTTCTTTGTACTGCCAGGACATCAAAGGGACAGCCCGAGCTATTTGAACAATGACTCCCATCTATATATAGAGGAAGTGATGAGCGAAGTGAGGCGGACGTGTGTGAGGTCACCGTCACAATACTGGGAACATCCATGCCAACATGCACGGGGTGATGAAAGAAGTGCAAAGGCTTCTTCCCCACCGATGCGGGGTCAGCGACTGACTTCTGAAAATGGCTGCTAAGACAACTAAGTCACCTTTAACCATCGCCTCACCTTTCCAAACAAGCAAGAACAGGGCAGCTTTCACCTGCTTAATTCCCATTCATCTCAGCAGGCTCAGGTCCGGTGACACGCGAGACCTCTCCCAAGATAAGATCACAGGGAGCTTAAGCTCCTGTATCAGAGATTAGGCAAAGTTTGTTTTCTCTCATTTGAACCTGGGTGGGGATAGTCTCTGGGTCCCCCCCAAGGCCTGGGCATAATGCCATTAGTGGTGTTTTGTTGACAGCAGGCAACGGTAAATGAGGCCCCGCTTTAATCAGTGGCATGCCGGGCTGGTGTCAGAGTTCCCTCATGTCTCTCAGGTGAAAGATGAGCAGAGAGAGAGGTGTTGGCTCCACGTTAATTAAAACTGCTCCCCTCACGTGAGGACTCAGTGCCGCTACCACAAGCCCGCCCTCTGAAACCGCGGCTATACTCTCAGCATAAACACTAGCCATTAGCCAGGAGAGCTGAGTGAGGGGGGGGGGGGGGGGGGGGTGGGGGGGGCGGGGGGACGGAAGGGGGCAGCGTGCGGTGTAATTAATCAGACTAAGATCATGTTCTAACCACTTAAAAGCAAGAGGGGTGCATTTATCTGCAGGGAACATGGGTCTGTTTCGATTTACATGGCAACTGAAAAGTGAAGGTGCGGCTATTTTGACAGAAGTCCTTCACAGGGGAGAGGGAAATAAATTGTCACAACAATCAACTTAAAAAAAACAATAAAAAAAGAAAAGAAAAAACTAAACTTTTAAGGCCTTGTTTTTACTACATCAAAAGTAGTAGAATGTTAAGAAGAATTCTCATGCTTTTTCAAAGAACAGTAAAAAGGCCCAGGAGACATTACAGACACTATTATAACAGTTTAAAGCACCCAGGGTCCAACTGCCTTTGGGCATGTCCAAGTGTCGGCTTTTGCTGTTTTACCAGCAGAAACCCTGTGCATAAAAGGTGTATTATTGGTGTCCAGTCAAACGAACCCCTCAGATTGCTCTTTCTTTACCCCCTTTAGGTGCAGTCATATCTTGCCACACAAAACTATTAAACTGTGGGTCCCTGTCCATTAGTATTGCACTTCTGGGACTTCAATATCAACAAAACTGAATAATATAAATTGTCACGTTTTGTAAAAAAAAAAAAAAAAATTAAAATACATAAAAAATAAAAAAATAAAACTCACAGTGTTTTCAAACCCCCCTTTGCACAGTAGGATTTCTTTGCTTTTTTTCCCCTTTATGTCATTGAAGAGAGTGACTTCACTATATCACATAGTGAGATGACTTTGCTATATAGAAACAAAGTTTGAAATTCAAAATAGCATTTTATGAGAGCAGCTTTGCCAAACATAAGCGACAGTGACAGCTGGAGTTTGGGCCTCTGGGCAGCCACTGTGTAACCAATAAACTGCACAATGCTCAAGTAAAGAATGCAAGTAAAGCTCTCTTATGGAAAGATGACCCAGGCTCATGTTGAAGAAGCACAAAGACAAAACCTGCTGCAGGTATTTAATATACTCAAAAAGAAAATAAAAATCTCTACAAAATAAGCTAAGTAAGCAAGTCCCTGGTATATTTAAGGCTCATATTCTCTCAAGCTGTGTCTAAATTCACGGCGCTGCATCCTTCAAAGATTGCATTTGAAGGCTGATATTGTCACTCTTGGCAATACAAGGCCATCTCAGTTTACACAAATGCAGTCAAAAAAACAACTTCTTCATTTCCAAGACAATGAAAGCTGAAACAGGTGTCTCCTACACAGCCTTGCATATCCCAAGTATCATAGCGCTGCATGACTTGCAAAATTGTTGAACTATCTCAGCTTTCAAATGTACTAATTTATCGTCACAAACCCAAAGTCTCGACTCTTTGTATTGGTTATGAAAATAGGATACTACGTCAAAAACCTAGGGTATGCGATATGTTTTTAATAATGTGTACATGTTGCTATTGATGCATCTCTGTATTTGTAAGTATTCCCTTCATGAGGCCTTGAATTAAACTAGAAAAAGCTAGACACAAAATGAAATTTAATTAATCTAAAAAGAAAAAAAAAGAAAGCAAGGATAAATGCACACCTGTACCCTCTCTAAACTGCTTAATTCTGATGTCCTCACTACTAGAAATGACTCCCCAGAAGGAAGGATTCTTCCTACGACTGAGCAACACCCACTGTCCCACTCGGGCTATTTACCCAGAAATCCCATCCTCCACAGCGGCTTCCTGTTCCCTTGAAGTGAGACATCCTTTCCTGGGGGATCAGCTGGATGAACCAGACATAGATATGCGGATGCTGCTTTAGCCTGGCCATGCCCAGTTACAATAACACATTCATGCTGTTCGTCCCAGCAGCCCGCCCTGAAACACCAGCTCCATCCCAGCCAGGAGCGCCAGGCAGGAGGCACACTGCGCCCGCAATCTGGCCGGGGCAGATGAGACAAAAGAGTGCTTGATAGAGGGTGGGTAGATAGGATGGAGGAGGTTAGTCAGGGAGTCCCCGAGCTACCCTCCCATACACTATGAAACCTTGTGGCCTCTGATGCAAATGAGGCAGAGGGGGCAAAAAGAGAAAAAACAACATGAAGGGGAAAAATGAACACAAAGGAAGGATGGGAGGGGAGAAGGCCTCCTGAAGCAGTGTAGCACTGAGGGCCTTTTCAAATCACGGCAGCAGTGGGTGTCAATCAAGCGGCCGGCGTTAACAATGTTGGGCCAGCACAGGCAGGGCTAATGTCCTCTTCTCTCTGCCCAACCCCCCTTCTACCAACACCCCCCCCAACTCCCCACCTTTCACAAGCCCCCTTGTGACCACATGAATCTGACTAGTGACAGCTCGGCATCCTGTAATTTGCCAATTTGCACGCATGTCAAAAAGCCAGACCATAGTGAATTATGGCCACAAAGTAGTAATAGTCGGGAAGAAGTGCAAGAGATCTGCAACACAGGGGAGGATAATGGAGATGACGGGGGGAAACAGCAGGATGAAATAGATTTGAGTGAAGGCTGCTTTCACAGTGTGTGTGCCTCCATCACGGTGAACAGTCGATTCTCATGACTGCTACATAACACAGCCTGGTGGGCCTCATTCACTCGGCTTGTGTGTTTCACTGTGCGCTTGCATGAGGATGATTGTGAAGTATGCATTTGTTTATGAGTTTGGACGAGCGGGCCTAAGTATGTCTTCCCTGACAAGATGTTGAGTGCCGTTGGTCCGGAAAGAGCCAATGAGAAGAGTCAAACAAGTCTATCTGCTACTGCCGTGCTGAAAAGTGGGGGATGAGGGTGATTATCTACGGCTGAGCCATTAATCTTTAGCATTATCAACCCTTTGCTGGTTCAATCAGTGTTTGAATCCAACGATCCAGGAATATGTCACTGGTGTTTCACTTTAGTTTATAGTGTAGGACTAAAACAGCTATCTCTAGCACCTACTCCGCTGCTTTCACACCAAAAAGACATATGAGGGAAGAGAGCTGGAGAACAACTTGACCTCATATTTTTCCCTGTGGAAAAGGAACTATGCCTTTAATGTTCATATGTGCATGTTGAAATGCACTCCCCCTCCTCCACGCACACACACTCTAACACAAGAAAGAGGCATGAAGCCTGTATAAATCTCTATCAGGAAGCCAGCCAACCTTTCTGCCCCTTGCTGGTGAAAACCATATAATAGACTAAGGAACCAGAAACACATTTTCTGGATAGTTGGCAGCAAATGTCCCATAATGGTTTGGGCTGGGTAACTTTCTAAATGTTATTTTTATTGTGGGGTGTAGAAGGCAGAGGGTGGGGGGGGGGGGGGGGGGGGGGGGGGGGCAGGAGCACAAATCAAGGCCAACAAATACACAAAACCAGTGAAAAGGCTGCAAGGATGTTGTTCTACGTCATGTATGTAAAAGAAAACAGAGAGAGCAGATGTGGTTCTGTGAGACTCATGCCCACACAAACATGGGCTGACAACTGAGATAAACACTCTGCAAAGTTGTTTTGCATCTATACACAAAAATAACTGCAAGTCAGCATATGAGAACTCATTGCAATGTCACAGACACATGAGGGGATGTCTAACAAAGCCAACCCACCCAAAAAAAAAAAAGAAACAAAAAAAAAGCATATGGCATCATTGTAATGTGTCATTTGGCAATTCAGTGGCAGAATCTGCCCTTTACACTTGTATAACAATGTTTTACGTGTCCAAAACAATCCCGAGCACTGATTAACATCTGACAAAGTGAGCACTCACTTGTGCAGGAGATCTTTCAAACCATGCGTGAAAGTGAAAATGAGAAGCAATTCTGTTAAACACTAGACATTATGATGGCTATTTACCACACCATTGTAACTCCAAAGAGTGGACCTTTAAATGTCTCACAAACTAATCTCGCCCCTGGTACAGTTCACTGAATTCTGCCTGAACAATCTGTCTTGAGTTACTTGCTTTCCCAAGTGTGAGGTGTCAGCGGGCTGAAAAAGGAGGACAGAACTGACCTTGCTCGCGGCTTTCCAAACTTGTGTCATTTACTCATAGGTCAAGATATCACGCAGCCGCTGAACGTGACTACACAGAGAGGGAAAGTCAAAGGGAAAGCATTTATGATGTGTGGAGGTTTACATCCAAGCAGTCTAATGTCTTTGTGGGCTCAAGCTTAATATTGAAAACTTTAATCGTGGGGAGTTTAAGGGGAAAAAACAGTATCCAGTCACCAAGTTTTGCTGCAAGAACATTTTCAAGTCATCATAACTAAATGTAGCTCCATTTTTTTTTTTTATCTATTTATCACTATGTTTTCTTTCAACATTTTGATTCAATTTGTTAACTTCTAGTCCCATACAGAGTACTTCCAGTTATAGCTAACTACAAAACAATCCATTTTACAGAGCAGCTAAGGTTTCCTCTTGAATTTCTGACATTTTAAGTCTCATATTTCGGCCTTGTCAACGCTGACAAGATTTAGCACGTGTGCTTGTCATAGACATAGTTTTTGTTTTTTTGACTATTTAGTTTCAAAACATACCAGAAAGAAGAGACATGGGCCCCGCTTAAATGACGACGTTTTCGACTGAAAAAGGAAAACTTTTGTTGTGTTGTGTCTTGGGTGTTCGTTTACACAGCAACGGTACTCTGAGCCACTAAAAATACAACTTTTTCTCAATGACTGCAAAGTGGAACTGAAAAGAAAAAAACACACACACAAAAGCAACCGCTTGAGTCTGTGTATAAACAAAGAAAAAAGATACTTTTCTTAAATGTTGTTACTGCGAACGCGCACCGCGGCCATAGTAAATATTGTTTTGCACATGTGTGAGTAGATGGACAATAAGAACAATGTTTTCCTCCAGAGTGTCATGACTCCGGTCCATAGTCTCCTGGGACTTGGTCGCTGTAATAGCAATCCAACTCTGTGGTCGTCCATACCAATGACCATGTGCTCCCATTGTTAATAACAGCGTATTATTCTCTGCGCGCATGTGTGGTTTCATTACAAAAACAACCAACACTACATCGTTTTCGATGTTTCTGCCATTTCTGTAGAAATGAACATTGTTTTTAAAATGTTGCCACCGACAAGATTCATAAGAGTGTAACTAATTTCATACATGAGCTATAGGTGCCATCAAGGCCCCCATGGTACAACTGAATAACAGTATCTTAACATTTGATGTTTGTTTGATTGGAGCAGAGTTCCCTACTTATTCTGCATTTTTAACTGTTCACCAGTAAATCCAGGTGGCCTTAAAATAATAAACACGTGAGGGCTAAACTAATCCAAAACATCTATTAATGGCTTTGCGCTAGATGTAGGTTCTAATTTGACAGTACAGCCCCATTTCTTTTGTTTGTTTTTTTAATGCGCTGGTATAATGAATAAAGAATAAACTTTATCTTTGAACTTTTGAATCACAAAACAAAACTCTGGTGAGGGAGAAGTAAGCCAATACTGAATAAGAGCAAAAAAGAAAGTAAAGAAGAAACTACTAGCGCAAACATTTTTATGACACATTCCAGTCAAAATTGAGGGAAAAGTGTGTATTTGGTAGAACTGATCAAAAAAAGACAAAGAAAAAAACCAAACTAGAAGTCCACAGCAACACAGATTTTGACACACATAACACAGCATTACAAACTGTGGCTGTGCTTCTCATATATTTTTGCTCTTACTGCTTGTCCTAACAGTAAATATCTCCCTTCACTCGCAAACACAAGCCACAGCTTGGTTTTTTGTTCAGGGTAATTGATGTGAAGGTTCTGCTGAAACCAACCCTGCACGCAATTTTAAGAGGTGAGCAGGAAATCGGGCCATCAGAGGCGGAACACTGCATTCCTATCACGCAGCTCGGGTCAGAACCTCTGGTAGAGTCAGGATTTGTAGCTTAAAGGCTGTCAGAAATGATCACTTTGCTCTGCAAAGTGCGCCCCCACTCTGACACAGCCGTGGCTTTTGTTAAGGTAAAGGATGTACCCCGACACTTTTGGTGAGCGACTCTATCTTTCGGTCAGCCCCTTCTGATCTGGGCTGAACACAGTTTAGGTTGTAGAAGTGGTGCAACGCTGTCGTACAGGGGGACAGAAAGCCAGAGTTACTGGATATTACCTCGGGAGCCAGGGCGGAGAATCAGTTTCCATTTCACCATGACCTTTCTCCGGTCCCAGTGGTGGCCAGCTCCACCACTACCTCCTTCCTCTCACATCCCCACTGAGCTGTCTCCGCTCTACTGCTGCCTCTCTCTTTTTTTTTTTTTTTTTCATTTGTCAACCTATCCATCTCACACTTTTACCCAGATAGGACAGAACCTTCTACCCCCCACCAACAAAGAGATCAGATTCCCATAGCTCATCTGTCTTCTCATCAGCTGTTTACACAGATTCAAATGTTAGCATTGCACACGGTGCAAAAGCGTAACTAATACGCAACCGATGAACACTAAGAAAATTACATCCAAACAAGTCCATATCGAATGAAGGACCACCAACAACTTCTAAAAAAAGATGTAATTGCAGTGAATTCCACCCCCCCCCCCCCCCTTAAAGGATGGGAGTCATCTCTTTCCAACACCAAAGCTATTCTTAGTGTCTGTTAGTATTGTTTTCAGCCACCGAACCCTTCGTTCAAAGTGAAACATTTGTGATGACTTTCTCCCACACCGACAATGCCGGGAAGCCGTTTGTCATCCGGAAGAGCGCACAACCTGGACACACTCTGGACACACCCTCCGCCCCGAGTGGAACCTTTCAAATTTACTTTTTTTTTGGGGGGGGGGGGGGTTGTTTTTTTTTTTTTCCATTCATCTTTCAGTCATCTGTCATCATGACAGACAATAGAGTCAAAAATAAGTTCATCGACTTACGTCTTGTGAAAGTTTAGTAAACTTTGTTCCACCCAAAAAAAAGAGATACAAAAGTTACAGTTATTGTATTTCCTAAATTGCTTTCCTTTGAACACTTTTTGTGAAAATGTACAGGAAAAATCTACAACAAAGTGCATCGATTTTTTTTTTTTTTTTTTTTAACAAAAATGAGTATGTCACCAGAATGCAGGATTTCAACAAATTGACTTATTAATTGCATCTTTTGTGGCAACAATGTCACATTTTCTTTAAAGAAATATCTGACTGAAGGTCTGATGTTGAAAGAGCCAAACTGGGATGTCAACTTAGGAAGATAATATAAAATATCTACAATTAAAAACAATTATTACATCAATCATCAATGTAAGACTGTAATTTCGATAATTCTCACAGAAAACCCAATAATCTAAATGACAAGTTCAGAACCTCAATGAAATGTTATTTAAAAGATATTGTGATTTGTATAATTCTGGTTCCACTATTCAAATCTACCATGTTACACAATTACCTGATGTATGTTCCTTTAATGAACCCACACAGGCAAGTTAACTGAATGCTTTTTTATTTTCAATACAACCACACTGAGCCGCCCTCATTGCTTCATTTCTTTCTGCTTATGAATGCAAATAAGGCGGGTATACATAACAACTGTGGTTAATTGGAAATTCCACCAGATTTACTAAGGTTCACTCAATTCGCAAAGGGTCACTTTTGCATGAAGCAGTCTGGGTTTACACGCCTATATTAAAGAAATGATGTGGTGGAAAAATAAAATTAGGTCCCATTGAAATCTTTACAACGGCAGACAAGACGGTGAGTTCATCGTGTGTGTAAGAAGTATGAACTGAAGCAGTTCAAAAACATAACCTCTTAAAAAGACAGGAGCTAAAAATAAAAAAAATAAAAACGTGAAAAAAAAAAAAACAAACGAAGAGGAAATGAAGAGCTGCGACTGCATATGTGGTCATTAAACTTGAACTCATGTTCGGAGAGCTGCAGCAGTAATTGGGCTCCTTGAAGAGATTTACATTGCACTTGCTTGTAATCTTTGATAAGCATTTTCCTTTTGAGCATATTTCTATATAGTGACAACTTTTTTTTTTACACTTCTTTCAGAACTTTAACAAGTCCATGTGCGGAAATTTAACAAGTCTATGTGCAGAAGTTTAACAAACTTTTCCATGAGTAGTAAAATCTTTAAGATTACAATAGTTTTACAAGGATGCGAGAGTAATTTATCAATTAACCTACAAAATGATGCAGTTTGATTTAATTTCTGCACTGTATGATATATTTTCATATATTGAAAAGAAAAGAAAAGAAAAGAAAAGAAAAGTCTGTCACATCCTGCTTTCATTCTTTATGGGGTTTCACTGTAAGAAAATAGCAGGGGAGGCTGTTACAATAATCATAGTCACTCTCGGTCAATCTTTTTGTGGACATGGACTTGTTATCCACCAGAGAAGATATTAAAAAGGAGAAAGACAGAGTGCGAGACAGACAGAGAGAGAGAGAGAGAGCGAGCACATGCAGACAAACAGCTGAAGTGTCACCTGTGACATCATCCTGCAGACATGTCTGTCAGGCGCTAAAACAAACCTTCCTTCCAGAAAATAGAGAGACACGCTAATCGCCCGAACGCTTGCTCTCCTCATACGTTGATAAATGAAGCCATTGTGCGGTGATTATCACAGTTATTCATAGCCTCTTTGCTATGGGGACGGTACATTTGTTGCATTACATAGGAGCAGACACTGCTGGGTCTTGTGCATGTTTCCCTGTCACCGTGCATTACAGGCTAGCCAATGACATTTATAAATACTTGGTAATCTGCTGTGCTATAAGTGCCGTGTTATTAAATTGCCATTATTTTGGCGTCGACGGTACCCAGCCGGTGATTAATTGGACACTGTTAAGTTGAGCGGGATCACGCCTGTTTATAAATGCTACTTTTGCATTACAAATTAATCACACACAAATTAGACTAAATTACTATTTTGGTGGCGCTAAGCTTTAGCATTAGCAGGGTTCTCTGTCGGAGGAAGACAAGAAGTATGGAAACATTATTTCTTCATTATTTCTGGTGACACTGTAATAAAAAATGATTTAAAGACTTGGCTGGTGTTGGACTGGACATCATTATGCTTTGGTTGTGTGCGTGTGCGTGTGTGTGTGTGCGTCTGTGTGTGTGTGTGTGTGCGTATGTGCGTGCGTGCGTGCGTGTGTGTGTGCAGGCTACAGACATGAGAGAAACAACAGATCACGCTCTGGTAAGCATCATGCTGAAAATTTTTCTTGGTCTTGGAGTGGGAAGACTGGACGATGAGTCATGTTCCTCTTCTACACGTAACCTCAAACATAAATTGCAGCCTGGCGGACGCTGGATAAGAAGAACATATTCACTTTTACATCCTCACATCACAAAAAAAATTTGTTTTAATCGATCAAAATTATTACGATGGCAGAAATTATTATTTTTGTGTCTTCCAAGTCAAGTAATAGTTTAGTGGTCCATGGAGGCAAAAACTGCTGTGATTGACCTCTAAACATTACATGAAAATATAAGTCTTAATCACAGAGTAGACATGGTTTAGAGGACAGTGAAGCGGATTTTATGTTTCAGATGTGGGCAATTTACTCAAGGGCTTCTGGTGAGCACTCAAAGCTATTGGCAGGGACGTGGCCCGAAATGCTGCGCAGTTTCTCTCTGCACTCCTTAAAGCACATGGCAGTGAAACAGAGGGCTTGATACTGAGTTTGATGCTCAAAAGCAGTGCGGTTTTTGGTACAAACACACAGAGAGAGGACACACAGTGACACCAGATCTAGTGGGAGCATATAGGGAGTTATTTAATATTATGAAGGCATTACTCTCACCACCATGCTGTCATGTGTCTTATTAGCCCGTCTTTTTTTAGTGCAGTCTTCGTGGATGACTTGGCCTGTGTCTACAGAGTCCTGTTCATCACTAGAGTGGTATCTCCACTGGCACAGCCTGGCATGCTGCAATGAGCTCAAGGCCTTTTCACAACTCTTTAATGAGAGCACAGGACTTTGTGTTTACATTCCCTTCTCTCTTTCCCTCCCTTGTAACCTCCTCTGTACCCACTCCCAACTCTGGCACTTTGGCAATTCCCACTTCTGCCCCCGTGATGCCTGCCCGTCTCTGGCAGTTTGCAATTAGCATCCTTCATGAAGATCTGCTTTGTTGATTCTGCAAGCCAAAACCGGAGCCGAGCGCAAGCCGCACCATGTCACTGTTAGACGCCGGGGGGTGGCGGCACGTGAGATTTCACCGGGTTTTGCTTTGTTGGTTCACATGTGGTGGCCTCTGGGCACCCTGCTCTCTTCCGTATATTCAAACAAACTCGGGTTTTTTTCGGCTTCAGTGAGAGCTGACTTGGATCTGAGGAGAAAAGCCTGCCTGCCACCGAAACCCAGGGGAACTAGCGACCGGTAGCCTTAAACACCTTTCCTTCACTTCATTCCCTCCCTCCTGCCATTACTTCATTCCATCTACCATCTATCCCCCAAGCTTTGACAGAAGGTATGTATTTTAGGAGAGACCCCTGGTGATGTGATGGACATGAGAGCCCTGTTTGAAATGGAAACCTACACATTCTGCCCTGCCAGGGAGATCCAGGAATATCCCAACAGAGATGGTGAAAGGAAATGGAACAAGTGAAAAAAAACAGCGATCTTTATTGAGGTTTTCCTTTCAAAAACACGGGTAAATATAGGAACGACACTTCCTATTCAGGATGTGACGCTCTGTAGTGCTTTAGCCTCAATAGAGTACCCGGTGACCACCATAGACGTAGATAATTTCTTTCTCTCATATCAACACTCACTCTTGTATACACCGACAACACATGCTGGTTCAGATAACCAAGCAAGAAAAAAAAAAAAAAAGAAGAAGAAAAAAACATGATAACGAAAATGAATGTAATTCATAAAAAGAGATAAACTGGCCCACACACAAGCCTATCCTCCTGTGTGTGCAGTGCTGCCTTGCATTCACCATTTATCGCCTCTTTCCCCCTCAACCTCCATTTATTTCACTCAGGAGAAGAATAGTATGTGTTTACACGTGTGTGTGCACACGTACCAGCATGCTGGAGGATGTGCACATTGGCTCACTTTTTTTTTTAAATTTCTTTCTGCAAGCTTGTCTGAATGTGGAAAGAAAAAGGATGCATCACACTCCATCCTCCGTATAACTCACCTGGACTGATAAAGAGAGCAAAGGAAACATTTCCTGCGCCTGCTACTCATTCAAATGGGCTGGCGTTTGTAAACAAGAGCTGCAGTTATCCATGTAGCGGTCAGATAAGAGGAGAAGGAGACCTCCGGAGTGATGGATCACGAAGGGGCTCCCAGTCCTCTCCTCTTCCCAGCACCGCCCTGCCACCTTAGGATAATAAACAGCCACGGAGCAGGGGGCCAGATAAGAGCCATCACTCACATTGGCCGAGCTGATAAGACACAGACGCTCTCTGTCACCCTCCATGACATTTGTTTTTCATTCCACTTCAGACCGAGGGAGAAGTCAACCTGTTTCATCTCATCAATGGGCTCCACTCAGGATCTCCCGCCGAGTGTGCCACCCTTTGACACTGATGATAGTCAGGTGAGTGACTGTGTCACGGTACAAGAAAGAATAATGGACTGTGGCTTGAGTGTTTTTTGTTTTTTTTTTCATGAATGAAGTACCAGGCAAACAAAACCACACTACAGCATCGGTTTGAAACCAACAAATTAATTTGACAGAAGTGGACATGATTTCAACTCTTCCTTTCTGGTATGTACACACTGGAGTTACTGATATCGGGGATCTACAAATTTTCGACCGAGGGCGTGCCCACAACATGTTCACTTTTGATGAATGGTGTTTTTTTTTTTTCTATTTTGGGGAAAGATGCAGTCAGGTTAAACAAAAGGCCTCAGCACACTGCAGCATCTCCAGGGAAAACATGCTGATTCTGTAGAGTCCTGTGAACAGTTTGTTGAATTTGAATACCTTCACCTGAGCTATTTTTACACCTCATATGTCAAATTAATGGACAGACTGGTTTGAGGCTTTAGAGTGAGAAACAACCAGGAAAACAGAGGTGGGATTCTATGCTTCCCCGACTGGCCATAAAACTAAAGTTAGACATGAATCAATGTGAAAACTCCTTGAACAAAAGCTTGAGTTACAAGTTGTAAATTATGCTTTGGAGACTAATATTTCTGATGGGGTACATAAAACTATTATTTAAGTCATTTTGTATTTTGGCACCTTTAATTCCCTGAAAATGCAGAGGCCTATCAGATGGAATACGCAGACATTGTAAATCTGCCTGCCCAAACATTGCTTTCACCAGGGTCACCTACAAGTCATAGATTTGAGAAGGTATAAAATGGTTACTTTATAGCGATCCCAATTGTTATATGTTAGAGTTATGTGCATTGTATTACCCCTAATGAAGGGCGTAAATTCTCAGTTTACGACTGGACCTTTACACGGGGGGTTGTAAAACACACGCTTTTTGCGTTACTTGTGTTGGTCACCGGAGTTCTGGAGTTCAAACTGTGCACACACTGTTTCCATTAGTCAGGGACAGCTCCTCCAAGAGGCCTCCGTCTGCAGTAATAAGGCCTGGCCTGGTGTGAGAACGGCATCCCGTCCGTCGGTCACGGATGACATTTAACAGACAGAGTCCGACTTCCTGCGATCAGAACAGCAGTAATCACAACGCTAATCCGCGGCTCTCATAAATCCCTCATCCTTGAGTTGTCAGAGGAGGGCTTTGACTGATAGGTGTAGGACGACGATGGGCCTGTATCAATCTCCAAATCTCAGCTTCTCCGTCCATGCTCTCAGTATCAAACTTTTGAATGACATTATAATAAAACAACCAGAAGAGATCACTGGGGAAATAACTGACATCAATCCACATCCGTCCACTTCCTATACAGATTTATACAGTTCAGGATTGCAAACACAGAGACGGTAACCACACTGCCATTCATACCCACAGGCATTTTCAGGGTCACCGATCAATGTCAAATGCATGCTTTTTCGGACTGTGCAAGGAAATTAGAATTGTGAGTACCCAGAAACAACCCACACGTGTACATAGAGAACATGCAGAAACTCCCAAAAAAAACCCAGCCAGATCATTAACCCAAAACATTCATGCTATGAAGCAAGAGGTCCAATCTCAGCAGACGATAGTTGCACCTCTAATGAGAGGGTACACTATGGACTCTAGTCTAAGATGGGACCAGGACAAATTGCAGGAAGAAAACCATTGGCAACTGTTTGAGGAAATGCAACTTGCAAACTCCTCATGTAAAGGGCCCAAGCCCCGAATCGAACCTGGAGAATTATAATTGTAACTCAAGAGTGCAAAGCTCTACTTCACATCTAAGAATGTTTGACCAGTGATGAGTGAAAAAACGTTATCAACATCTCTATCAACATTTTGAAATGGACAGCCTTACACACAAGAAGATAAAATCATTGGCTTCATCTTATTTTTAAATGTATACACTTTTTAATTAGTATTACTGGAAATTCATTCAGTTTTATCTCAACTTAAAAAATAAATAAGAATAATGGGCCGTTATGTACATAGTCCTATACGATTAAAAATGTTTAATATCAACATTAGATCTGCTTCAAGATTCCTAAAATTTAAGAAGCTTTTGTCTCCTTCCATTGTGATGAACAATCAAAATGTCTTTACTCACATTCAAGGATGACTTCCCTTAACGTTAGTTGATAATAATTTCACTAAATATTCTGTATTTACTTTTGGTCTTTTTGGCCACAGTGTGGTTATAGTGTTTTAGGTTTTTTTTCTTGCTGTTTATCATTTTAACCTTGAGTGATAATATACTTAATCTCCCTTGAAAGTGGGATACATCTCAAATAAATATTGAGTGGTTCATCCCAGTACATAAACTTTCAAACATAGATAGCACCCACAGAGTCGCAAAAGTAAAGTCTTTTCTGATTTGTTTCACCCACATCACTTGGCTGTGAGTTACACAATAAACCTGAGGTTTACTGGTCACTTCTATTCTCTGCTGATCGAGCGCTCAATAATTGCATCAATCACATTTATTGCAGTCGCACCCACAGCTTCAGCGAGAGCTGGTGGTAAAAACCCAGGCTCTAAATGGAAATCTTTGATCAGTGTACAACCTCAACTCTCGATTTAGAATCAAGCAGCCACTGATGATACAGTTCCTATGAAAAAATAAATAACATAAATGTCCCGAGTGAACAGGAGGTCCTACAGCACAGGCACAGCAGAGACAACTGTAACTGCTCGTCGCCCGATTGCCACTCTCTGAAAGCTGATTGGGTTGACATCATAAAATACAGGCTGCTCACCAAGCCCTTTAATAAGTAAATTTATGTGCTATAATGCAGTACATTTTTGCAAGTGTTGTATCTAATTCACACTGTAACATCAACATAACTCAGAGTGATGCAAATTGCAGGCCTGTTCTGTTTCTGTGGGTTATATTTGAGAGTGAAAGACGCCTGGTGACGTGCAGGACAGCGGCGGGGATTGACAAATCAAGCAATTAAAGAAGGAGGTGATTATGTCATCATTTTCCTGGGCTGAATGGAGAAAAAAAAAGGTCCTGCTACATTTCATATTCACTGGAAAGAATGAATAAGGTAATGTAGGGTGAGGGGGGTGAGGATTGAAATATCTCACAGGGACATTCTGCTTACTTTTTTTTTTTTTTTTTAGACAGGCCTTATCTCCACACGTTCAGCCCTGTTAATATGATGATGAACAATATTTCATGAAGGGCGGCTGAATGTGTCTCTCCTGGAAAGAGCCCAGGCACACACTGTCTCCTCCCCATGTCCTCTTCTTTCCTTTGTACCACTTTTTTTTTTTCTGAGAGTGGGGCATAGGGAGGGAGGGGGCAGGTGAAGTGAAGGGAAAGCAAGGTGGATAATCACTGCTGCTGCACACACACATCCCTCGGAAATCACACACCAGTTGGGGACCCTCATCTTCCCCTTCAACACCCACCCTCCCTCCTCCAAAAACATTTTCATATCAATAATCAAGCAATTTTTCTACATGCTAATCCATCAAAGCGGGCTGGGACTAATCTGCGGGAGAGGGGCTGGGTGCTGCGTGCCGCTTCCTCTTTTCAGGTGCCCCGCTCCCTGGCAGACATTTGTCCCCGCTATGTGGCACACAAAGCCCCTGCCCTGTCAGCACTGATTGATCAGAGGCCGGTTGTAAAGGCGGAAAGCAGCACACCCTATCAATGATGCTCTACATCTGCACCTGAAAAGAGCCTTCGTCTTTTTCCACAACATGCTCAATGCAGCAGATAATGAGAGCCATGCTGTTAACAGCTACTGCTGCTCTGGTTTTTGTCATGTGTATATAGGCAGAGTGCTTACCTTTTAGATGGAGGGAAGAGACAGTAAAGAAGAAGAAAAAAAAAATACAGGAGCCCTGGTAGGAAGATTATCATAATGTCTACAAATGCTGACAGGGTTGAAATTCAGTGACTCTTTTTCAGATTAGCGGGGCTTTAAAAAGGGTGCATTTGCAGAACAATGTGATTGCGTGTTTGATTTTAATTTCCTGACAATCTTTCACAGCATGCAAAGATGTTTTTTTTTTTCAGTACTCTGCATTGTTGGGGTTTAGTGAGGCTAAGGGTGCTTTTTAGAAGCATGGCATAGCAGGCGCCTCTAAGAGCTTGGGCGATCCTGCAGGAGGCAGAGTAAGAGATAAAATGTAGAGGCCTCATTAGTAGCACATTTATCATCTCCTGTCTGTGATTTAAAAGAATGACTGGGTCAAATCACTTTAAATACCTCGGGGGAAATCAACATTTGTCATTGCAAAGCAAACCTGCCTCTGCCTTCTCTTCGGGCATTAATTTATTCGGGTAAAGCAGCTCCATTCGCCGCTGCGCTGATTTTAATTTCATCCTTGCGAAAACCTTGGTTGACTGTCTATCTCAATTCATTGCTTTAACACACAATTGTCCCCTTCAATTCATTGAATGAATACTCACCACCAGCGGGGCTAAGCCCTATCCATAGACACTGGGCAGGTGATGCAAATGGTCTTTAGTTGAACACTAAAGCGTGTGAGACACCGCAAATTATTCTTCTGATGTCCACAATTAAAAACGAATGCCATTAGCGGCGAACAGAAAAATGTACATGGTGAGAACAAGAAAGAGATTATGTATTATAAATGTGTTATTAATGTGTAACTCGGCAAGGTCGGGAAAGTCAAGATAGGTGTTGAAATATGGATGTCACCCTCAAAGAGCCCGCTAACATTGCTGCAAGTGGACCCGCTGGACACACTGCCTGACAGAATATTTATGTGTTTTCGCCTGCACACTGGCTTATATTTCTGTGAGCATTATCCGAGGACGGCAGGGTGCTAACCACGTAAGCAGTGGCACACAGTGCTGCAAAAGACAAGGGCCTTGAGAGTTCTTTTTTTTTTTTTATGTTTTAATAACCATGGAGATATCAGCAAAAAAAACAAGTCAATTTCAGCCAAACAAAAAAACTGCTACTTTTGAAAACAATATTAGGAATGGTGTTCTGAGTTCTAAAGGCCGAAAGAGCTACTGATGCCAACGCCAGATAGCGAGGTCTTCTGAGGTGAAATATTGTGTGTTTTGGGCCTAACCCAAAACTTAAATGGCTTACACGATAGAAAGCAGATTATGGATCCTGCATTTGGAATAGATTAAAATAAATTGTTTCATAAAAAATTAAGAATAAAAATCATAATACATTGAGGTGGATGTGAAGAGTCTGTGTTTCTAAAAGCTGTGAGTTGATGTTTGGGGTTTATGAGGTCTTTAAATCCAGCAGGCCTTCTCTTGTAGTCAGCCACTGTAGGAATCATGCATTTAGTATGATTTTTTTTTCTTGCTTTATTTAATAGTAGGATTTTCAATCTTTTTTGAGTTGCTGCTTTTATTCAGGTTGCTGCTTGCTACAATTCCTTCTCAGTCACTGACTTCATGTGGTCTTTTTTTTTTTGTTTAAGTCATTGCATGGTCACTACTGCTGCAGCACCACCTTGTCACTATTGGTTAGTTCTGCTGAGGAGACATTTAAGATGTTGATGCCAGATATGTATTGTAAGGCACTGCAAAAAATATTTCAAAGTCATGAAGAAGGAAGCGAAAGGGACAGATGCTGAGCAAGTCCTGAAAAGAAGTGCGGGATGGGGTAAAAGCAGCACCAGAATAAACGCATATCTATTTCATGCCGGTTCAGACAGAATAGTCTGCCATATGTAAATAGGGGTTCAATAATGAATGCACTTCCCCTGCTTTTATTTGCTTTAAGCCCTCACAGTCACACACACATTGGCACCATCCGAGACACAAATTAGAGAGCGTTTTAAAGGAAATATTCAAAGAGCAGCCTGCCGCCGGAATATCAGTTATTATTTTTGATGTTGCAATTTCTGACACTTTGATGCAATCAGTGAGTAGCCTCGGCATTCAGCCCTCTCCAGGGAGAGAGCTGTCAGGAGTGAGGAGCCGGTGGGTAGATAATTATGGGAGATCAAACCTCGCTAGTTAGTAGGCAGGAACGGGAGGCAAATGCCAAAAACCAGCCAATGTTTCGCAAACGCTTGTTCAAGGATATCCTAATTGCTATAAGTGGTTCCTTCAGGACTGGCACTTCAAACACCGCCTGCTGCATGATGTCATCTCCCTGGCTCCCCTTCACACTCACAATAGGCAAATTAAGGGAGAGGGCACAACAAAACATACCAAAGGGTAGTGTCCTTCCTCTCCGGTGACACGTGAACCACATCAGGAGCAGACACACACACACACACACACACACACACACACACACACACACACACACACACACACACACACACACACACACACACACACACACACACACACACACACACACACACACACACACAGACAGACACACACAGTGCATATGTATACACCATATACGAACAGGATGTGCAGACACAAAGAGACACATGCAGATTTAATCAAGCAGACTAAACGTCTTCTTAGTTTTTATGTGTTCTGGATATCAGCCCTGCATCGCTGTTACTTTCCAACTTCTTCGCCTCGCATCAATGTTACGAAACATCAAATGGTACAAATAATGTAGAATGCAAGCTAATTGATATGCAGAGCACAACAAGTACACCTATACTGTTCGTAAATATTAGAGTTGTGTGTTTTCAAAAGTGATACATTCTGACATCTAACTGTGTGCTCCATAATTCAAAGTGAGAACACAGTCCTATCTGTCAGTACTGTTTCCAGCCTACCTCTCCGGTTCCCTTCTTACCTTTACAGTTCAAAGGGAAGGAGAGGGGAAGGTGAGTACAATTAGTTGAAATCAGTCAGAACAAATTGTACAACAGTACTGTACTATGCTAACACATCAGAGTCCATTTGCCGGTGGTGCGGTGACCCTTTTACCGTGACCCTGTGCACTCAGAGCAACATGCATAAATGCCCCGGTTGTTTAATCAGCCTTTCGTACTTATGGTTGACCAATGTCTCGTCTAATACAGAAACTAACTTGAAAAAGAATCCTAGACCTGTTTCTGTCTGCCTCAGCTACATCAAAGGAAATCCAACCCTCGGCAATCAAAAAGAAGGATTTCATGTTTCAAAAACAATTCACATTTTCAAAGGGGGACCACAGCTGACATACAATCGCAGTAAACCTATTGAGTCTTCAGCTCCCTCATTCTCTTTCTCTCCCTGTTGTGAATGTGAATCTTGAGGGTCATTGATCATCTCATTAAATTCAGCCCCAAAGAAAGCGATCCTTTTCACACAGCTCAGGAATTCAGACGCAAAACACCCCCGCCTCTCTTCAGGCGCACACAAACACACTCGCACCATCAAACATCACCAAATGACTGCCTTTCGAAGACAAGAAAGACGGCAATAAAATGATAAAATAAAGTCTATTTTGTTCAAAAAGGGTAAAAAGGGGTCATTTTCTGCATAGAGTGCTGAACTGTTAGCATAACAAAGCACTGGCGGGCGAGCTAATGGCTCTTGGTGTGTGACAAGGGGCTCACTAGCTTTTCACTGTTGTGCTCCTCATAAAGTGGCCCGAAACAACACCTTACTTTCTGCTTCTGACCTTCCTACATTCAAACACAGGAAATCCCAATGCCAAGCTCAAAGTCTACAAACATCCACACACCGACAGACACAAAGTGAGGTAAAATAATAAACACACCACAATGAGCTTTGGTGGATCTCCAAAGGCATTATGGAACAGACACAAGCGCACAGTCAGACTAAGCAAAGCGGGACAGTCTTGCGAGTGCTCACTAGCCCAAGAGTGGCTCAGCTCGGTCTAATTGTCTCTCTAATTGGCAGAGTCTAAAGGGGGTCTTCTCTTTATTTTTGGACATTGTAGCATGCCATCACACAAGGCAAATTACATAGACAGACAGGCTGGAACACAACACAGGAGGCGGCGCAAATGACAGCCAGAGAGGGAAAAAGTAAGAGCAGAGAGCAGAGGGAAGAGGATGATTATCATTATCATTATTTTATCCGCCGCTGAGAGACGACATGTTAAGAAAACCAAGTTTCAGGTGGCTAAACATCCAAATTGCTCCCCTCCCAATGGCCCCTCAGTCCCCCTCCGTCTTCCCAACTCTGGCTGAGCTTGCTGGGGATGAGGTCATGCTGCACTCATCCAGACAGTGGTGAGAGGCCTCATTCTCCACTCCTCAACCCTGACGCTTTATCCGGGAGGCCTGCCTTTGATGTGCTCGTAATATGAAGGACGCAGGGCTATCAGCTAGCTGTCAACTCGGTAACTACCCCGCATCGCTCCCAGGGGCAACCGAGCCAGCCGAGCCAGCCGAGCCAGCCGAGCCAGCGTGGCCGTCCAGCGCCCAGAAGCTCTGCCGCTGATGGACCTGATTAATTCCCCGGAACGCTGGTTTGTCTTCCTGCAGTTCAGTCAATGACTTCATTCAGTGGGGTGAGGTCACCAGAGGCCTGGTAATAAAGGGGCTGCACTTCACAGTAAAGACAGCAGGCTTGTGTGCAGCTCTCCAAAAAAAGCCCTTCAAGAAAGAAGACGGTAAAAAAAAAAAAGGAAAAAAAGGAGGAAAACATCCAAGTGTCTTTGGCTCCAGAGGAGCAGTCCTTGAGCAAGAGGCGAACAGACTTTACTTCTTCCCACTCCTTCTCTTCTATTTCCTGTCTCCCATTGTGGGAGATATAATAATTGGCAGGCCGATGAATTATTAGCGCACACAGTAGCTACAGGAAGAACAATGTCCTGTATTGGTGAAAGCACCATTAAACGTGACTTTCCTTTAAAAGTACAGAGGTTCACATGAGTAAATGGATTTCTTAAATAAAAAATAAAAAACGGATGTTGCTTTTTCTCTGACTTCGACCACCTTCTTTTCTATTTGAAAACTTTCATCGCTTTTATAGAGAATAATGTGTCAGTGTGATGAATGAGCATTCAATAAAACCAGTGATAATGATAGAAGTTGTCCTCTCCTCTCCTTGAGTCATAACTGATGTGGCAGAGCGGTTTAAAGGAGCAGTCTCATATAACAATGCTTATTATGAGGCAAAGGCCTTTAAACAAGTCAAATAAAATTGATGTCATTCACTTTTGGAAACTCAATGGTAATCTGGGGAATTTGCTCCAACAAACGGCATGGGGAAACGACACGGCTTACGAGTGCAAGTAACTCACTCGCTCGCTTATGGGATTGTAAAAAATGACAATTTTTTGAAACGTGCCATAAATTTGCTGGATTGCCACCTACACGATGAGCGTAGCTTTCTCTTTGTGGGGCGCACAAGTCTCGTCACTTCATATAATCTCAATTCACAAATCACCTCCTCAGCTCGTGAAGGCCTTAAACATTATGGTTTAGTTGCTAAAGTTGGTCCCACAAACGATGGAATAAATAGATGATGCTCTGTGGCCGTCCGAATTCCCGTCCGTCCGTCTCTTCATCCATCCCTCCATCCCTCCATCCCTCCATCCCTCCACTGGGATGAAGTCCGGTAGTGGGAGGGGGCGAGAGTGAGACGGCGGGCCCAGTGGTGATGCACGGCGCTGCAAGCTCATAAAGCAGGCCATCAGCTGACCTCTGAGGCACGGGGGAACAGGCAGGGCCTTTACGACCATCACCAGATTTAACAGCCAATAATGACTGGAATAACCGCTTAAACCTTTACGGACCTGCACAGTCGCATGGTAGCTGTGACAGCAGAGCAAGGCGGGACGAAAGTGTGTGAGAGAGAGAGAGAGCGAGCGAGAGAGTCATATATTCACTGCCGGGGGAGGGAGGGGGGCATGTATCAATCGAAGGGAAAATGACAGATGGAACGGGAGAGAACCCTGATATGTGTGTCTCTTTAAGTGGAGCCAACTGGCCTGTCCGTTTCCATCCTGATGAATGCACAACAAGGGGGAGCTGGACGAGGGGGAGAACAGAAGTGATGCATGGGAGTCCAGGCATAAGGGGGGAACAAACAAATAAAAAGGCGACCGCAGTATGCACATTGGATGGCTTTTTCCTAAATCATCAGAAGTTGTTAAACTCTTACAAATAAAAAGAAAAACAGATTGAAAAGTTTTTGTCTAAAAACATCAAGCTTAAGCAACTCTTTTGCATCCAAAGAATTCTAAAATCTCGGACAGAAACACCTACGAAGAGTTCATCAACTTGTTTTAATAATCCAATTCTCTGTATCTAATGTAATGTTTATCCTTCAAATGGATTTTTGCATAAAATATAAAAATCCAAATAACTTAAATAAATTAATTTGTGTAATTTATTTATGCCTTAACAGCACAAAGTTGCAGTAGCACGCCTTGTACAATGTGCCGTACACTATATTTGAAGCTGGACTATATCAATGTCTTTACTAGCACAAAGTAAAAACGCTAATTTCCCATCTTTGTTTAGCAGACTTCCTTCTCCTTTATTCTAACGTCAACTCTAACTTATAGCACACTAGCATCCTTTGGACTAAGATCATAACATCAATTCATTAACTGTTGGCAGCGAAGTAATTCTGATTTTCAATAAACTCTCTAAACCTAATACAGTACTCATGAAAGGAGGCCCATTTCACAGGCTGGCACATGTTCAAGCAACATATGCTCACATAATCTCTTAAAAAGCATGATCCAAGTCCAAATTTAATTATGTAATAGCACAAACGAAATCAGAGTGCCGACACAGCATAGCTCTGATACACTGCGTTCTGCCACTCCACTCCCATTCTGCTCATTTGTTTATTGCTCTCACTGGTCCAGGCAGCCTCAAGGGCCACATCGTCCGGAGTCCACTCTAGGCTGTGTAGATGGCTCAAAGGCTCCGGGCTCATTTCATATGGTTGTTTGTCTTTTTCTTTTAATACGGTCTACTTGAGATATATGACTATTGTTATATGATCATAACATTTTTTCATGGTCTCTCCAGCCATTACTTTTAGTGTGGTGTGTTTTTACATACTAAGTTCAAAGTCTTTTCACTTGATTTCTTTTTTTTTTTGAAACACAGATTTATTATGGTATGACTCAGTTGAAGCTGTAGAGCTGGTGCTGGTGGTGGCAGTCGGATGAGCTTTGACAGTTTCAGGGACCAAATCGGTAAAGGCGGAGGGGGCCGAGGGGTGTTCATGGTTCTCTGAGCCCTGCACTTCCTCTGGCAGCAACACTCAACTCGCAAGGCACTGGGCTGGGGCCCTTGATCTCTGTAGAATACAGATAAAAATTTACCAGCGAACAGTGTCAAGCCTTCGTCCAATATGATACTGTCCCTAAACATTGCTGAGGAGGAGTAAAAAAATATATATACGAGGCATAAAGTCACAAAGGGGTTCGTGCGAAGACTATATCCAAGATACCAGGTCACCTTTTTTCTCTTTCCTGTAACAGTATCAATAAATCCTGGGACAAAACTGCATATCTTAAGCACCTTACTGGCGACTTTTACAGTGCAGTCAGTGCTTGGCACGCAGACGATAACATTCCTGCTACACAATGGTCTAATCTTCATGGCACAGGTAGCACTGGGATTGTCTTGGATGTGCACTCTGCTGTCGCCTGGGTTTGTCCCGGCATTAGAGCCCTCTGCATTCCTTTGTGCTTTTTAACCATTGAATTAAAGAGGATTTCAACAGGGGAATACTTATCGGGGGAAAAATTACCCCCTTTACTCAGAGATAAACAAATCAGACTAAATAAGTTGGAAAGAGTTTCGCAAACTCGTTCTGTAATCAGGACGAGCTGCTTAAGATAACAACGCTTGATTTAGACATTTCCTTACACAAAGACTGAGGAAAAGTGAACCCTTAAGCTATATGGGACAGGGTTCATTTTGAGCCACTGCTTTGTAAAATAGTTAACTTTACAATTTGTATTTATGGGAGCCAATCAGATGCTTGTGTTGTGAGTAAATAAATGAAATTGTCGGGGAGTATTGTTTGTAGATTATATATTCAGGTCACTTCTCCCAAGAAATCTTTTAATTTTTTAATCCATGCAGATGTTTGTTTTCAGAAAACTTTCTGAAGTGCATCCCCAGATGAACACTGAAAGCATTCTTAAGTAGCTAAGTTGCTCTTATACAAAATACCTCAAAGCGTCTAAGATAATACATGTGGATTGAAATGCAATCTGCTTCTCACTTCTTCCAAAGATAAGTACAGCCATTGACAAGACCTGGCTTCCTCCTCTTATCTCACAAACACTTGATACCAGAAACTCTGTGCATGAATAAGTCTTTCAAGATTGTGATGTAAATATATCCGATTAATCACAACAAGGAAAACGGCAACAACCGATGCTCCCACCCCCCAAACATTGTAAAAAATGTTTCTTTGCTTGCAGTTGTATCAAAGTATATATTTTTTTCTCAAATATTTTTTTCCCTTCTGTGACGACGCATCCCAGTCATAAACCCATTACAGTGATGTGTTTTAATCTATGCTAATCTATTGTAATATTTTCATTTTGAAAGATTATTATTAACATTAATTTAAAGCAAGACAATATTGAAAAAAAAAATGGAGACAAAACTACATTTGGATAATCTATGCAGAAAGCTTTAAGCTCATTTCCATTTCTGATGGATTTAGTGACATATCAACCCCCCCCCCCCCCCCCCCCCCCCCCCAGCACTAAAATATTTAATTTTACTGAGTAGATCCCCGGGACACGAAAGAAAACCATCAGGTCCATGTTCAAGTTTAATTACTGATTACTGATTTAAACCCAGTCTCAACCCTCCAGCCTCATCTCTGCCTCGGCTGCAAGAATGAAAGTGAGAGACAGTGAAGCGCTGGCAGTGAGAGAGAAATGAAGATAACAGTGCATGTGTGTGTCTTTTCAGGGTTGCTGAACTACAGTTTCAGGATTACCTTTGTATAGCGGGGAGAAAAAAAAGCTGTCACTGTGCATATGAGGAGGGAAACCTAAAAAAAAAAAAAAAAAAAAAAAAAAAAAAGGTGTATGGGATTGGATTTGCATGATTGTAAAACTCCTCAGTGTGATTCTCAGTATCCCTCCAGTCCACAGTGTGGTGCTCTGCTCTCTGTCTGTTGCACTGAGTCAAAGCAGATTGAGATGAGCCTCGTTTTGGCACCAACCATCTGTCCCCCCTCCCTCACACACACACACACACTTGCGTACACGCACGCACACACACAAACACACACACACAAACACACACACACACATACACACACACACACACGGTATTCACACTATTAAACGTCTGAGCCTGTGCGTGTTTGTTTGTGGGTGTCAGAGCGAGCCTGCGTGTGCATGTGTTTGATTAAGCTCCGGCAAGCCACCCGCATTGCTGCCGATGCCTTCAAATCTATTGCGATCCCTCCATCACAGACGCCACTTCATTTACATTCCTCGGGCCTTGTTTGAAGGATATCTCAGGTGGGGGAATATATTTCCAGAGTGTCCCTCTTATAGGTTTATCCGGATTCCAATGGGCTTGAAAAGTTGCAGTTGTACACCGAGGGAGGCATTTTCACCTAATGAAACCCAAGATCAATAGAACTGTTCTCTCTTCTCATATATAGTGTATGTACACAAGGGAAATAAAGTGCTATTTTTCATCCTCAAATGTATAATGGATATCATTCTTTATTTAATACTTAGTTCAATTCCATATGTGCCGCAAAGGGGAAATATTTCCTCTGATGATGTCCCTATATTACAAAAAGAAGATATAATAGTGGAAACATTAGGGTCGGAGGCTGTGAGGAAAAATTGAGTGTTGCATACCTGAGAAATGGCCACAGACAGTGTAGAACCCACCATCTCACTCAAGTATTATACCACAATACAGTTAATCTTATATAATTAAAAAGCTTACAGACATTTACATATTAATCTCCTCTGCCGACTGCAATCGACATATTCTAAATCAAGAGCTCAAGTTTTAAAGTAGAGGGGCTGAAAGAAAAAAGAAAAAGGTGCAGGAACGCGGTGAGGAGAAAAGAGCAGATAAGCGTGCAGAGGAAGGGAGATGAGGGAGAAGAAGATGAGAGGAGGGTGGTGAGAGCAGTCACTTCAGGTGCAGCCCTTATCGGCGGCAGGGAGAGGACCTTTCTTATGTAATCTGTGATTTCATTCAGCCTCCGTATCAGATGATTGTCTGGGAGAAGAAAAAGCCATTTTGAGGGGAACGGGCTGCGTGAAAAGGATCGTCTCCCCAGCAGCTCACCCTTCCATGTCGAACCAGCCGCATGGCACCGAAGGTCAGCAGAATTATTGGAGGCGGGGGTGGCGCCGCCAGAGAAGACAATGATATGGCCTTAACCCTCATTTAGAGGTGCCATTTCCCCACCTGACCCCCCTGCTAAAGTGTTATTTTTCCATGTTATGAAATGTGATAGCTCTCTGGTGAAACAGGAGTCTCCAGTTAGGAAGGTAATACTGTGGCGTGCAGTGACAGCGAGACCGGCTGCAGGCTCCCCCCTCTAAATAGGCTGGCTGTGTGCGGCCTTAGTGCTCCGCGCTACGCAGACAGTTCAATCAGGGTAAAACAACGTTCATTTAACCGCTTGGCTAACAACAGCCACTGGCACACAGCTGTACACACAGGAGCCCCGAGATTGCACAGTTAGGAGAGATGATGATAATGTCTTTGTGGATTTCACCCAAACATGTCATTTTAAAATAAGGCTCTGTCCAGGGCTGTGTTAAGTGTCATAACCTGTTGTTTTCTGCTCCTGCTCTATTTCTCCCTCCACACACGATAGTGGTAATAGGCGAGGGGAATGGCTTTTGGTATAGGTGGAAATGTCTTGGTATTGAACCCAGCGATCCATAATTGATGAGAAATCAAATGCAGTGGTGATTAAGAGGCCTGTTTCTGCATGAGTTGAGGATCATGTTTGAGATAGTTGTCCGGCAATTACAAAGTCAACTTTTACATGCGGCGCAGTATTAATAAGTAAGGTGGAAAAATCGTAAATGGCTGGTGCTTCATTAATTTCATATTATATTTTCATTAATGTAAAATGATGTGAGCACGGCTCTCAATAATTCAGTTTCAGAGTGAACTATATGTGCAATATGTAATATGTGAATCAAATGTCAAGGAGATAAAGCATCTAATTGTCTCATGTAGAAAATAAATTATATGCATGTGGTTGTACGTTCTGTTAATAAAAGTTCAAATTACTTGATTCATGAAAACGTGCACTGGTCTGAAAATCACTGTTTGCCACGTAGTAGTGGAACAATTTTGTGTGGAGAGATAAAATAAAAAGCATCAGATTGCTTTGTATGCCACAGCGAGAGAACTGCAATGAGAGGATGAGAGCGGATGCAGAGGCGCGGGGGTGGGTGGGGTGGGTGGGGCGGAGGTGGGGGGGGGGTGGTTGGGGGGGCGGCAGAGGGATGGATGCTCTCAGCAGCTCCACCTAGGGGAGCAGAGGAGAGTCCGACTGCCTCAATTTTTTAGCCTGTCATCAAAAGGACGAAAAAACGTGCCTCGGTTTGCAGCAACTTGCTCCAACTCCAGAAAATCAGTCCTGATTATTTGTCACTAATCGCTTGTTTGATGCGAGGCGAGAGGACACATAGCTACAGGGACTGTGGTTTTAGATAATGGTGCCCAGAGGGCCATGGGCACGGGGTGGCTCTGAGGGGGGGGGGTGAAGGTCAGAGGAACAGGCAGATTAAGGAGTAGATGTGTTAAGTTTGTCACCTCAGGGCCTCCACCCACACCAGGAGAAGGTGCTGAGACTGGGTGCTACCATCATCCAGAGCAGATGGCTTTTTTCTTTTTTTTTCTTTTTTTTTTATGTGTCAGGGCTTATTTTTGGGATGCAGCCTCTGGCGGGCCCCGGATAGACTAGTTATTAGGCATGTACGCTTATAATTTACCCGAACCACAGAGGGTTTGGACATAAACCCCAAAGCCTCAAACGAACGACTTCCCCTCTCTTCTCTGGCCTTCCTGTCAAAGTATCGGGCAAAAGCAAAGGAAATTGAAACTGTGAGAATTGCCCAACACAAAAAACTAACACTGAGACCCATACTTACAACATGTGAATCACTGCTGTTACATGTGGGATGGGGAACATGTGTGACTTGCAAGATAACGTAGAGAAAATGTACTGTATGCACGTCCAACTTCTATAGGAAATACTTACAGCCTGTGATAACTTTTGATGAACATACAGGGACGGAATGAAATCGACACAGACAAACAAGGCGTCTGCAGGGCAAGAAGACCTGCTGCACCGGCACTGGAATCTAAATCCACACCCTCACATGTCACAACAGCACTCACACAAACACACACAGGCATCAGGCCTGCAAAGAGATAATTAGCAAGCACAGCTGACTCCTTGAATTGTCCTCCGTCCTCCCCCCATCGTTTCCCTGCTAATAGGGGCGTGAGTCCCACTTATTAGATGTGATTATCCACCCAGGGCTGTATGTAGATTAGCTTTATTACATTCCTCAACCAGCTTCTCTGCTATTTAGACAGAAAATGTAATTCAATGATGTAACTTAGATATAAATCTGCATTTACAGGGCAAAGTCCCACTACAGCACTGGTTATGACAGGTTGGCTGATTAAACTATCAGGCTGACAAGCCCAGCAGCCACACAAGAGGACAGGCAAAAGTACAAAGGCCCTCTTATTATAGAAAATCCCCCAGAATAGCCAACGGTGGGGATATGGTAATGATGTAGTACCTCTCCGTCAGGTCTGAACCACACACACGTGCACACACACACACACACACACACACACACACACACACACACACACACACACACACACACACACACACACACACACACACACACACACACACACACACACACACACACTCAGGTAAACTGGAACATTAGACATGCACTCATTTGTTAACTGAAGTACTTATATAGACCCAAAAAAATCCCACACATGCAGATATTTACGTACCTGATAATATATGTATGTGTGATTATAGAAATGTGCACGGACACACACGCACACACACCCATGGAGACACACTTTATCTCTCCAATTCCCTTATCCAGCTGAATATGATGACTGGCTTTTGGAATGACCTCCAGGCAGAGGACAAGGCCTTGTTCGGCTGTTCCCTCCCCTTCCCCTCCTCTCTTTCTTCCTCACACAGAATGAATCTAAAAGATTGGTGACCTTGCTGTGGGTCTGTGAGGGAAATGAGCTACATCTTGTCACAGACTGAACAGGCCATTTGAAACCTGGTTTGTTGGCTTTGAAAGGGCCAGCGATCGCAGGGCTGATAACTGTTAGGGGGGTAACGGGTGGCTTTTATTCAGAAAATTAAAAGGCAGACCTGATGGAAATATGTCGGCACCGGCGTTGAGCATATCGTTGCGGGACGCTTATCAAGAAAAGCATCTCTACAGCAGGAGAAAAAAAGGGCAGACAGTAGCCCTGAATCCATACTCTGCTGCTGGCAAGCTGTAGGCACGAAACAAAAACAACCAGTCAGGCTTCTCAACCGCCTTTATGCCAATAACTAGGAATATGTTAATGATTTTCAGGAAGCAAATTAACTTTAAGGGTTTCTTACCAATGTGCCATCTCCGGGATAGGATTTAAAATTCATTATCTGCACAGTTATCGAAATCCATGCTATGGTTCAGACAGACACACAACACACACACACATAAAGTCTGGAAACAGGCACAAATGAGCAAACTCGCCTGTTTCTCTACCGAGGCTCTGTGTGTGTGCGTGTGTGTGTGTGTGCGTGTGTGCGCGCTCTCCAAACAAAAGCTGGCATCTCCCATGGCCTGCACAAATGTTTGTCTAATGTAAACCGCCATATAGGAGCATCTAATTAGGGGTGTCAGGCTGCATGTGGCTGAGAAATCTCAGCCAACTGTCAGCCGATTCAGATCGCTCCCAATCAGTGGGGAGACGAAACGGGAAGAAAAGAGAAGAGAGGATCCAGCAAATGGGAACTAGGGACCCGAGTGGGGGGCAATTAACAGCCAAGGTGAAGCCACTCATTGTCATCAAAAAGACTTTGCTAGCCATGCATGTGAGACTCCTACCCTCCCCATTACTCTGCCGGCATCCACTGGCATATTTGCAATTAGGCTCAAAATGCATAGCAGTGTTGCATGGCGGTGGCCCGGTGGCGGCTTTAAATGACACATGGAAGCGGCCTGGTAGCTCTGTGTGCGTAGAGATTCACAGAGTGACGGATATCTTCAGGTTTTTAAGGGAGTAGATAAGTGGGCAGGTCTGGCTGGAATGCCACAGTGGGTGAAACCCAGAGAGAAAGGTCACGGTAGCCCAGCATGGGTCTAATGTCATCCTCATTAAAACCTAAGCTACAGAGCGAGAGAGAGAGAGAGAGAGAGAGAGAGAATATTAGAGGACTGAGCTTATAGGACCACACCAAGTTTGGGTGGGTCCTTCCTCTTAGAAGGCCATGGCAACACATGGTACTGCAGGTTGTACATGTAGACCTGCAGAATATTACTTGAAAGGCTGGGGCAAACACAGGCCATGGAAGGTAAGAGCAAAGGAAAAAAAATGCTTCTAAACCATCTCCCTTGGTGTTGATGATTAGTGGGTAAAAACTGTGTGAGGAGGAATACTGTTTTTTGTGATGTTTTTTTTTTTTTCCTACCTAAAGCCGTGATTTGCTTTGCAAAAACAACAACAACAACAACAATAGCGGGCAGGTTCTTCTGTAGAAGCCACACAATGAGCTCAAGGGTTCCTCATAACATCTCATTATAGTTAATGAGCACTGTGTGTTTACAATGTGTAGCTCTATAGAGCTAGCAGTGTTTACCCATCCCCTCCTCTCAATGGAGATCACTCAGCACACCCCAAAACAAAGGAGGATTTGTTTAGCCATGGGCTGTGTTTCTTCCCCTCTGGATCAGAGGGCTCAATCTTGCAGGCACAGGCTGTTAGCACTATCTCCCAAATTCATCACAGCCACCATGGAATCCCCAAATATACGCTAGGTTACAAACCCACATAATTAAGTTAGATTAAACACTAAATACTGTATGTACGATACCTCAGACAAAAACACGGATTCCTCAGAGGCTACCTGAACCACAACATCCACCGAATAAAGTGCGTTTTTTTTTTCTTCTTGAAAACAACAAAGTGGCCAAGGTTAGCTTGACTTTTATCTTTTGGCCTTGCTCAAACAGATTAAATCAGTCACAGAAAACTCCCCCAAGACCATCGGAGGCCTGGGGGGATGTGCAGGCCACATCTGGATGTCCTGTCAAAACCCTGCCATAACTACACACTTGGTGAAAGAAGTGTGAAAACATGTAACACTATCCGCATTCCTCTCGTACTGTAGGATCTGACAATCAAGTCAAGAAATGACCGGACAAGGACCACCAGATAACACAGATTAAGGTTTTAAATCTGATTATCTATTTCTTTTTTTTTCTTTCCACTTTGCCCATCAGGGGATTTGAGCAGCTCGTCGGCTTTTCTTCCACACATCTCCGTAATTAAACGAGGGAGAAAGTAGAAGAGAAAATTAAACACATTAAATGTCCTCAGAACATCGCATCTGATTCACAGCAACACATACCTCGCTGCATCCCGCATCTATCCACTAATTAAGAAAATCGTTATCAGAACCTAAGATCTTCACATTGAAAAAATAAATACATTTAGAGGAGAGTTCTGCATGGTGGGCTCTTCTCTTAATCAGTGAGTTAGGAGGCATTGAGAGGCTGATTGAGTCCTGTGTTGAGCGCGTGTTAATCTCTGATTAACATCTGCGTGTGATCTGGTGGAAGTATGGCACCAGTGAGCTCTATGTTCACACAGGGCATGAAATATCCAGGCGTGTAATAACATTTTATTTACAAAGGGCCCACTGGGCACAATGCATGCCAGCACTGCCAAACTGAGCCCAGTGCAATTCACTTGAATACAATATATTACCCAGGCAATCCAACTGGGAAAAGGAAAAAGGAATGGCTTTAGTCACACTGGGTTATTAAGCTCAGGGAGCTGATGGATACCTGTAAGGCAAACCTAATCCAACACTCATTGGCCTCAGCAAAAAAGCAGCGGGGTAGCTATAAGAGTGGGAGGACGAGGTGTGATGAGGACCATACGGGAGGGTCCTACTCGACTCAAATCCCTCCATTTGTCTGTAGTATGAGCGGCATCACCTCCCCAGCAAGGGCCGCAGCAGGACTGTATTTCAGGAGAGAATGTGAAGCACGCAGACCGCAACGCCAATCCACTCCTCTTAAATCAATGGTACATTTAGCCAGAAACCCGCTGGATCAAAATCAATAAAAACACACTATTTCAGCACACAGCGGGGAAAACAAACAAATAAACACAAACATTAAATCATTAACATTGTGGAATGACAGCAGTGTATGGGAAATTAAAAATTCATACACAGTGACAACATGTTGGGTGGTGGTAAATTTATGATTATCTGCAGCGAGGAAAGGAAAAAAAAGTTCATTTACTGTTCAAGACTTCCAGTACATGCCTTTCAGACTCATATTTAATGCAGTGCCAACATTTACATCTAATACACAGTCACAATACAAGGTGTGGAATATGCTACTGCGTCCATATGGAAGCCAATGAGTGAACACTCACACAATATATGAAAATATATGGCTCAATTCATATTCATTGTTGCTATGAACTGACAGCTTATCTGAATAATCTCCACTTTATGCAAGTGTGAAAATATCACCTATGGGCTGACCTATGGGACCCTTGGGGCTTGGAAGAACCACATCATTTATCTGGTAGGGTGAATATCCAACATGGTAATCCTAGAATAATATCCTTGGTCAAAAAAATATTTTTCTTCCTTCAGTTAGAATGAAAAATGTCACAAAAATATCTGACCAATATATCAGCGTTTAGACTGAAATGCACATTTTGGAGAATTTAAAATACTAAGTTTGAGTGTATAACAACAAACCTTTTTTTTTTTTCATGTACTCATGCAAATAAGTGAATACACTTTTAATGCTGTTGAAAACTGTGTGGTTCACAAACGTAAACATGAGTTCAACCCAAGTAGCATTTATGTGTTTTAGCTTCAGTATCAACAATAGGCCCACATAAACAAACCCTTTCAAGCATGCATCCATGGACTGCATATTCACACAGTCAATTTAGCTATTTTATGCTGTCTTTCCTCCTATAAGTAGTCTCTTATAATGAATATAGCCAAAAGTCCATTAGAGCATGAAAACATAAACACAGAGCCCTCACTTCCCCTTTCCACAACATGAGGAAAATATTAAAAATAAATAAATAAATAAATAAATAAATAAACAACAAGCAACCAGCATCGCATTCAATGAGAGCTACGCCTTTCAAGCCGCTTTGGTGTCCTGCGGAATTACCATATGAGAAGCTATTTACGACTCGACAAAATTTCTGTGTGTTTCCATGAGAGTTCAGTCCGTTCCTGTGATGGAACAAAATGAAAAGCCTGCCTTACTTGTTGCACGCAATTAAGCCCCAGCGAAAAGACAGTCGGGGCAGTTTAACATTTCATAGGGCTGTAATTATTCTTTAACTGTTAGAAAGTGTTGTCCCCTAGGAGCCAATTACTTGAAAAGCGCTCATCACACACAAGATATATACAAACAAATCCTTCAAGCACAAAGTAAATGTTTAAACATTAAAAGGGATGAGCGGAGGAACCCATACCAATCAGTTTTGGTAGGCGCTAATTACTAATAAGAGCAGCAACCCCGTTGTGTTAGATAATTATGACACCAACTTGCACCTCAAGCACACAGAGCCCCTGGCTGGCTGGTGTACCGGGGCTCTTGTGATCAAGGAATCAAGCATCAAGAATGCAAAGGCCAAGTGGATGGACACGGAAAAGGTAATGGCATCACTATCTTCACACGCGCCGGAGGATTTTCATTCGCATAACATCTTCAAATCTGATCTTAAGTCTTTGAATAAAGTGGGAAAAATATGGTAAAATCAACTTATTGAAACTACATGTGTTTTTTTTCTTCCTCTGCCTGTTGCAAATCTCAGCATTCTCTTCATTTTGTTTAAGCAATTCGGAAGTTAGTACATTCTTTATCAGAAATGAAACACACTTAAAAAACAGTTTTGGAAGACAAGTCGAGCCAGACGCCACCCTGAGTGAATTACGGCACTTATTTTTAACTAAAATAAAAACTTAAGAGTCAATATTATCTTAAGTGACTTAGATGGGTAATTCTTCAGGCCAGCAATCATATTAACCTCCACTTACTCGCTACATCTGCTTGGCCTGTTGTTTGCTCATCTAATCAATCTCCTTCAGCCTTGTTCTTTAATGTCCTACCACGTTTGGCCATCTCTAAATATCCGCTAATGCCTGGGAAACATCAGGCCCTCAATGATAGCACTGTAAATGTAATTTATTTCTCACTCATGCAAGCACTTGAGCTAAACGATTATAGCTACTGAGGAGCTGCACACTATATAAGATAAATATTGATTGACTGGAGGGTTTGTTAGCTACAGCGAGAAATAAGGTTTGAGTGAGAAGAGGCGTCTGTGAAGGCCGGCCTGTGCTGCTGCTGTGGACCCATCTTGTGCCAACCACACTTGTTCCAAGTGAAGAATCGAGCGGCTCGACCTGGCTCGGCCACAAAACGACCATTTCAGAGGAGCTAAAGACTTTTCAGATCCGATACCAAACAGATCCTCTCTGTTTCTCGGTCTGCGTCATCGCTCATTTAGCTGCATTGTGCTAAAAGCCTGCTGCTTTCCTGGAAACACTGAGGTTAATTAATGCACGAGGAAGAAACTGCAAGCAACATACAACATACATATGACCCTGTAAGAGAACCTAATCATGTCATTCATTTTATTTATGAGCTTTTGTTTAACATTCACGTCAAACATGCTTAATATGTCAGGATTTCTGAATATGTGAGGCAACCAAACAGGTTGAACTCTTTGAAAGATAGGGAGTTGTGCTTATTTTTCATTAAAAAAAAAATAGATTGTGTTTAAAATTGTAAGCAAATATTGGATAAAAGAACAAGTCATGATAGGAGACAGCCTTTAAGATGCTGATTGTTTAATATATTTATATATGTGTGCATGAAATTTGAGATATATTGATGGAATAAATCTCTGAATCTGGCAAAAGTAAATGGATACAATTAAAACTTATTTTTGTGGTGAATTCCAGGTGTTTGAGTCGTTTTTGTCTTTTTAATGGAAATACCAACAATATATTTATCAAGATTTGTCTATGAAAAATGTTCCTGATGTTTGAGATGACTCTGATCTTAAATGGATTGCAATTGTTTGTGTGTGTAGATGCACGCACACACACACACACACACACACACACACACACACACACACACACACACACACACACACCCTGCTGGCCTTATTTCATCGTACTTGACGTTATATTGTAAGAGCATCTCTAAAGGCCAAGCCATAACCTCAAAATCCTGTTTAGCTGAATTAACATCAGGATGCCACTTATAATGCAGCAAATGCACCATGATGTAACACATGAGGCAGATGGCTTTGGGAAAAAAAAAAAAAAAAAACACATTATCAGATACACAGCCTGTCTGTATTAATAAGAGGGAACCTCTAGGAGGTATCGATGTCCACTCTAACAAAACAATGTTTACTGTTCACGTGGAGGTGTGCATAACTTCATTCCTGTGCTGTGTAAACGTGTGTCACAGAGAGTGAAACTTCTTTCTTCCCCACTGACCCCCAAGTCCCGCATGCACAAGCATAAACACACACACACACACACCTTGCGGCGGGAATTTTCCACCAGCGTAAACACTGTTGTGTTGTTGACGTGCGAGACTGACTTGCAAGAGAAACAAAGCTGTCTCAAATCCCATTTGGGCTGAGAGGCGGCCCATATGGAAAGTTACCAAATAGTGCTAATACTGCTAATAGGATGTTCCACTCTAAATAGGAGCTCATGTTAATACCCAGATTTTCATTCATGCTGGAAATTGTAGTTTTAAATTACAGTTTAATGCTTCAGATTTTTAATAAAAAAAAGCCCCTCGAAAAACCTTCACAGCAACACAAAAATTACCACAGCCTCTGAACAGAGCCTCAGCCTCCCATTGTCAGCCAATTACTATGCAATCTCTTTCTTATGACTGAATAGCTCACTGTTAGCAAATAATGAAAAGGCAATTATGGCAAAGCTGTGTTCATATTACCCTCTTCATTTTATGCAGGCTGTAATTATTGTCAATCCTAGAGGCTTACTCTACCATGTAAGAGGCAGCAGGGAAGAAAATGGAGTGGGCTGGTGCATGGCAAATTGGAAATGTCACAGCTACCTTTTTATCAGCACCACTAGACCCCTTTGTGCATGTGTGAATTCACGTACACGTACATGTGCATGTATGCACGCGCACCGCAAACATACATGGATATATACCCAGGTGTCCATTAGCCCACACACACACACACACATCTGGGGGCATACATTTATTTACACATTAGCACACGCATATTTACTCCCATCATTACCAATCATAAATTCACCGGCGGGTGGGTGAGAAACAAAAAGGGAGAAAAGAAAAGAAAGAAAAAAAAAATTGCATACACAGCACACGCAAAACGATGTGTGTTTTGCAGAATCTTCACCTCGAGCTGTTACTGTAGCTTAAATACGACGCTAGCGGGTGGAAAAAAAAAAAGGAAAAAAAAGAAGAAGAAATAAATAAACTAATAGATGAAGCGGGTCTGAGGAAAACACACACACGCGCACACATATTCCTTTTGTTCTTCCCTTTTTTTCCTGAAAACAATGATTCCCAGAAGACTCCTGGTTTTTCTTTCCCTGCCAGTGTCTGTCTAACAGCAAAGTGGTGGATATATTCCTTTTGCCTTGGCCCTCATTAGCTGTCTCCATGCTGTTCAGTAATAGGGAGTGGCACATAAATGATTCCCTTTATAGAGTTTGATGTGCCACACTGAGAGGACCACAGCCCCCGTATGGACAGCACCCCCCCCCCCCCCCCCCCACACCCCCACCCCCCACCCCCCCTCCCTCCATCAACTCCTTCACCACCGCCAGCCCAACCCCTCCCCAGATGGAGTGCACATGGGTGGGGGTGTTGGGCGTAGTGTGGCTGAAGGAGGGAGGGAGAGAGAGAGGTGGCGCTGTGTGACACGCATGACAAACGCCTCAGCCTATGTTGGTGCTAATTCTAATGGGCGGCGCTGACCCTTAAAAAAAAATACATTTCATCAATGTTTCCCTAAGTGCCACTAGCAGAGGTACATCATTAGGGTGGGACATCAATAAAGGGCCCGCACACCGGGGCACGGCCGTGGCGCACATGGCACCGAGTGGCGGTGTGACGGAAACACAGACGGGGATGCACAGGCAGGAGGTGCAGCGAGGAGAAGATCTTTTGTCAATACTCTTGCATGCATCCCTGACAAATCAAAGTGAATAAACAATGTCGTGATTCTGCCGTACCTTGACAGGCGAGAAGCAGGTCTACTAACACGATTCTGACGGCAAGACTTTTCAAGGTCAGCCTTTAAGCTCCTTAACTGCACTGTTTCAGGCTTTGCACCAAATTCGACTCGACATTCATATACCTGGCAAGCACATTTATAATATATTTTTTTTGAAAGTTATTTTCTCCGTTCCCTTCTTCCACCCACCCCCCACCCCCCTTCGCCTCCGTCCCACAGAAGCAGGTGCTGCTCCTTTTGTGTTTAACAAGATTCTTGAAAGTGTGCATGAGGGAAAAGTGCATTTCTTAAAGGGAGGCGTTGCACTACACGAGGCTGTCTTCCAAACGCTCTTTTCAAATGGATACTGAAGCCTGTCACAGTCATATTACTTTACCTCTAACATAATAGCATCGTCTAGTGCACTCCAACACAAAAGACAGCCAGGGAAACATCACAACAGGATCAGGGAGAAGAAAAGCCCTCTTTTAACTTTCAAAACTCCTTAAGTTCTCAGAGCACACAGACTTCGGTGTGCCGCTAGCTTACGACGGTGTGTTTGCCTGCTGCTCAGAAGCGGGTCGGGAGGGAGTCGGTAAAAACAATGTAGTCATTACAGCTCACTTGAGTGTCATTTTGGCAGGCAGCGTTATATCGCTGCTTGACTTCAGATGTGTTACTGGAATCACTCCTCTGTTGTCGTGTGGCCTGGTGGCTGTTAGGTAGAGTTACAAGGCGCACAAACAAACCAAAAAGATGCCAATTTACTCCCCAACACTGTTCTCCATATTGGAGGATTTTGAAAGCAAAGTGTTTTGATTTTTTTTTCACCAGGCGCATAAGGTGACAGGACGCGATGGCAGGATACAGTGATCAGTCACAGACATTTTGTGGAGGTTGCCGAGCTCCTCTCAGATACAGATCTCAGCCCCCCGAAAACAACGGCGCAAACAGCAGCAGCTGCTGAAGCAACTAGACCTTCAACGACACCAAAAGGCTTCCCGAGAGCAGGATATCGAGCCTGTGTGACAGTCTGTGCCTGTGCTTCTGAGGGTGTGTAGCTGAATTCTTGGATTTGATGTCATGATTGTCACAGACCCTTGAAGCGAGTGTCCTGTGTGCTTCGTCAATGCAGTTTGATGTGTCTCCTCCTCACATACACACTTTTATACACACCTCATGAGCCCTGGAGTTCACTCGTCCTCCACATCGGTCCTAGAAAAGATGGAAATGAATCATGTAAGAGAGGTAGAGGGGGGGAAAAAAATGAATAAAAAGAGAATAAGGCCCTTCATTTCTTAAGCCAGTTCTAAAAAAATGTTTACTTCAATAACAGGGAGATCGACATGTAGAGGCGTGATGATATGTGAATAACTGAAAATGGCTAACTACACTAAACATGTTGGTTTTAATTTCCTGTCTCAGAGGACAATAAATAAACACGGCATATACGAAGGCGCAAGAGGAAAGTGCTCGGCTATCAAAGCCATCCCCGAGTTATTTTCTTTGATTAGCTGCCAAGCCCCTGATACCCCGCCTGTTTCCAGTCATTTGAGGCATTCAAAATGAAATTATAGAGAATCTCGACGAGATATTAGTGTTAAAGAGCAAGTAGCCCATGGCTACAGTAATCCCCTGTTAATCCTGACCTAATGAGACCAAGTATGAGAGAAGAGGAAACACAGGGTTAAATGGCATTTGAGGGGAATGCTGGAGGAGCGGTGAGCTTTATTTTAATATAACTGCAATAATGTCAAGTCAGAAAAAGCTAATAATGCCAAAAAAAAACAAAAAACCCTGATAATCAAAAGCTCACAATGGTGTGAAAAGATCAAGAAAGATGGGAAAGAAATGTAGAAAATAACCAACAAGCCATGTGGAAATCAAGGCATTTTATCCTTGCAGCCTTTTACAACAGAGGGAGTCAGACAGATGTGATTATTCAACAACACTACCTGGCCATGTGCTGTACAACCACCAACAAATCAAAGCCTTGTGTTCAGGTGGGGGTTTTCAACGGATGCTTAAGGTAAGGTGTGAGTCATATATGGGGTTACAAGTTCCTTAATCCCAAGAGACGAGCTCAGTCTGAGAAGCACACACTCCCAAGCTAAAATATTCCCTTTCTGTCTTGGGCTGAAAGTGCCTTCTGTTAGCACAGCCAATCACTAAAGGCTACATCTTGTCTTCTTTAGTCCTCGGCTGGAGGAAAACACAAGCTGCATTAATGTAGGTTCAATGGTGAAATGTGAAAATAGTTACATTTTTAAGAGAAACTTACTTGTTTGAACAGTTTTTTCCTTTGAAATGTGGAAAGTCTCACTGGTGTTTCTGTTGAGCTCAGGAGTAATTTACACAGTAGGAGGCATTTTTTACTTAACACTTTACTTAAAAACACAAACCAAATGCACTTATTTTTATACCAGAGATTACTTTACCGAGCGAGGATAAACACATACGTTCCTAAATTCACCCATTAATATTAGCTTTCCCCTTTAGGAGTTGGCTTGTCGGTGCTTCAGTTCGAGACCTGGCGCGTCCCAAGCGTGCTCTAATAAACTGAGTAACACAGTAATAAGGTGGAGTGGTGTGCCAGCGGGGCGGCCAGACTCATCCAAAGGTAACACAGCACTCAGCACCCAGATCAGCAGGGGCACTTCCTCCTCAGCTCTCTGATCTTTAATAGACACTAATCAGATGTGGGCCTGGAGAAAGTGAGCGAGCCAGCGAGAGAGAAGAAAGTCCTCAGAAGCTCTTTTTTTTTCAAACACCACCTAAGTGAGGAGAGATTTTTACAGCCAGTCAAACAAACTATCATAATTACAGTTTCCTGCCCATTGTAATGTTTCAAGAGACCCAGATTGAGGCGATATCACAATATAAATAACCATGCTTGATATTTTCCTCACAAGATTTTAATTTAATTTAATTAATACTTTCTTTCAAGACTAGGAAATGCCTTGTGGCTGTCACGTTCCTAGACTTTGTTGGTGTGGTCTATACGAGAGGTAACCGGTAGCGAGACCCGCTGTGATGTACGGTTTTCAGGCCGTGGCGCTGTGGAGACGACAGGAGGCTGAGCTGGACGTGGCAGAGACAAAGGTTTTCATTGAGAGTGAAAAAGGATGGACAGGCATAAAAAATGAACCGATCAGAGGGACAGCTAAGGTTGAGCAGTTTAGCGATAAGCATGGAGAAGCCAGCGTGAGCTGGGTTTGACATGTGCTGGAGAAAGATATTAAATATATTGGACAAAGGATGCTGAAGATGGGGCAGCCAGGCAGGAAAAGAGGACTCACTGTAGTTAAGGGGGACATGGGGACAGCTGGCGTGACAGTCGAGAAGGATGATGATCTGTTTTAGATGAGGAATGGGCCGAACATCGAAGAACAATCTAGACGTATGCATATTTACAAATGTTCCTTTCTTTTTGGACAGTGTTGGAGCTCTTATCACCATTTTGCTCTGTATACCTGCAGGAGATACTTCCTCATCCATCTGCAGACTCAACTACTGCTGAACTAGTTCAGGGGTCCGAATATTTCACTGAAGGCCACACACAGAAAACCTATACGAACGATACAGGTAAAGTGTATCACTGGAATTGATATTCACTCCATTATCTAAATAATAATGACTTCCTTCACCAAAAGTTGCCACAAAAAATCATTGGAAATTGCACCATGGATTTGTTATACAGTTCTGCGCTGTGATGACAGATATTTATCCCAACGACCTTTTCGTGTTTAAAATAATGTAGATATACATATAAATATTATACATGAAGCATCCACAATACTACTTTAATAACTGGTAGTAATGTCGTGTAAATATGAAAATAGTGTTGATTTTTATGTTACTATTTTCAATCTTGCTTTTTATCAGTAGCCTTCAGTTTCCACAAGTCACAATGTTCAATTTAATATCTTTTCTTTTTTAATTGTATGTTGTCATAAAGTCAATAGTGTGGTGCACCTTGAGGGAGGAGGGATTAGATAATAAGTCACAATTGGGGGAGAAAAGATTGGAGTGAAAAGTAAAGATAAGTCAACAAAATAAACAGGAAAAAGCTTTCAAACGGATTATTTATCATCCAGTTGACTGACACCAGTATCAGTAAGATATATTTCTATTACAATCTCAAATCTTTCCATGACCACTTTGCATCGCAAACGTGGAACAAAGAAGAGAAAACTTGTGTACATGTGCACCTCCGGGTATACTCAATGTTACTGTAAAGTCAATTGTCCCAGCAGTTATTTCTATACTCATAACATCTAAAGTGACACGTTTAAAACATTTTTTTTTAACTTGTTCTTAGAAATATGAAAAACATCTTATTTCAGGAAACACACAAAATCATAAAGAATCAAACAAAGACTTGAAATGTTCCAGTTTATGTGTAATAAATGATCTTGTGTGCCATTGTTTCCACTGTTTCATAATGTTTTGAGATGTCGAATATGTCGAAATGAAATATAATAAAGATGTGCAATTTTATTTTTCATCAAAAAGATTTGAAAACTGTCTTATAGTTCAAACTTCCACAAGATCATTTTAACATGATGTTGTCATATACTGTACACATATATATGAGTCAATCCACCTTGACAACATCATGTTAAAATGATCTTGTAGAAGTCTGAAGGAGTATGACAGTTTGTCAGTTGTATATATTCAAGGAACTAAGTTCATCTCATCTTGATGCAAGGGGGCTTTGGGGCTTCATCCACTCAGCCTTTTTACATGCAGCCAACATATAATTTTTTATTTTTTTTTTACTTATTAAAATTTTTTTGAAGAACAAATTTGTTCAAAAGCCAGGCATGTTTTGAAACTGACAAAAGCAGAGACATAGAGTACACAGAAAGTGGGGGAGCGCGAGTGTGCATGTCAGAGACAGCGAGGCAAACATGAAGCTTTTAAACCTGAGATTGAGCGCAGCCTCCATCTTTCAAGAATTCATAAATTAATCACCAGGCTGTGAATATGTCCAAACAAACACATGAAAGTTAGATGCCGTGTGTGTCTGTTTGTGTGAGTGTGTGCGTGTGTGTGTGTATGTGTGTGTAAGCAGGAAGGGTGTACATATAGAGGCTGTGTCTGATCCTTGACTTGTAATTAAGCTTATAGCCTTGCGCTGTAGCGTGCGCACAGTCAGTCACACACACATTCAGAATTAATAGGTCATACATACACTCACATCCTGCAAAATGAGAGACCACACTCTTTGTCTCTTTTACATTCTCACATACGCACACACACACACACACACGCACGCACACACACACACACACACACGCACACACACGCACGCACACACACACACACACACACACACACACACACACACACACACACACACACACACACACACAGAGGACGTGGGCACACACACCTAGGACTGTCAGATTAGAGAGGGTCCTTAATTTGTGTGACTCGGTGGAGTTTCGCTAGCTAATGAGATTGGGCTAATTGGTATCGTTACTGTAATCTCCTGAGGCTCAGGACAACACGTTTAAACATATACCCACTGATCACACTTAAAACCTGCCAGTGATGCTAAAGGTCATTAGTGGCTGTGTTCATTTCCAAAGCCATGCATGCGCTGTAATGGGGAGGGGAGTGGATACTACACTGTGGAAGTTCACCAGGGTTAAAACATTCATTTGCTAATTCCAGGATGCATGTTGCCAAAAGAAAACATGCTGTAATTACACAAGGAGAAAACAGTACAAGTTAAAGGAACACTCTCAGACATAACCATGGATCTCACTGCGCAACCCATTTTCCAGGCAAATTAAAGCATATGTTGTTGCACCAAACACCTAATTTGTCAAATTTCCCCTTAAATAGATGTTACTGTAAGTTTTTAACCCCGGTTAGGTTTGGTTTACCACTTAAAGAGACATGTTGTGCATTGTTTCTCTTTTTTTGTTTTAAATAATAATATATAAAAAAAAAAAAAGATGAATAAAATGTGCTTGAAAACCAAATTAGGCCAATGCATTGGCTGTACTTTTAATTACCTTTCAACAGATTTTCAGCCATTCTACAAGGTGTTAACCATAACCACAGGACGACAAATACAACTGTAACCAAAGATCAGGCTTATTTGTGTGCCCGCTAACTACTACAGGGCTATAGGGCATCTCGGATGTACACTTGTGTTTAAGACTCGTGTGTAATTTTCCTGAAAATGTGTAAACCTTTGCTTGTCAGAGAGCATGTCTTCAGCTACAAACCAGAACAACAATCCTCGGAGCTATCTGTAGAGGGAAGCAGGGTAATGCTTGTGTGGATTTTCTTCAAAGTGACACAATCCGGCAGTTTATTTATTTTTTATTTTTTTTGGCCACCATAATAATCGAAAAAATAATGTTTTGATCTTTTGCACGTGTATCTGAAGAGGCTGATCTGAAGTTTGACGATGAAAAACATTTGTACTTTGGGCAAATAAGTAAATCTGCTCTCAGGCCAAATGGGCTGCATACAAGGCAAATATTTGTCACAACTTTTATGGAGACGAAAAAATATCACAAGATTTCTTTGGGTGCATGAGAGTAAAGCCCACCAATGTTCTTTTCTTTTCTTTCTTTGCTAATTATTTTGTATACTCTACTTATATCCTTCTTTTCCATGCAACTGTTCCTTTATTTGTATTTTTTTCCCACTTCGTGATCTGTACCAGAGTCTGTATTGACCTGAGTAAATGTGGAAATTACAGAATCGAAAGCTGACCTGAACTTGGAATTAAAAAAAAACCCAAAACTAATTGAGCATTCATGGACTCTTAAATACATGTAACTCATCCTGGGGCCTTAGCCCATGTGCAGCACTGGCCTCATATGTCTGCATACTTCCATAATGATGAAAAATACAAGATGTTCCATTTACACATGCATAGCGTCTCGTTTTAAACCCCACCAGGACCACCGTGGTCTTCTCTTCTTCCTGCAGATAATCTGCATTATGTCAGTATTAGAAATCTTTAGCGTCTGCCCTGGGTCAACTTGGTCCAGTGCAGAAATTATTTTCCCCTGGGCACAGTTAGAGTGTAACTTAGCAAGCCTAACATCTATTAAATATTCATCACTTAATATATAAATACATATCTTTTATTTTATTTATTTCCAGGCCCTAATATGATAAATGTAGAGCAAGGCCATCAGCATAAGTGGGCTATCCGTCTCACTCTTGGCTCGGGCCGGGGGAATGGCATGAGGCTGACAGAGTGAAACAAGAACAGTAGCTAATGTTAGCACTAATGTTAGCATTAGTATTAGCATTAGCAATGGAGATGAATGGAGCGCCTGGCAGCCAGGCCTTGTCTGTCCACAACTCGGGACAGGTGGGCTCTTAAGCCTAGCTTCAGGTTACTGAAACGAGTCACAATGTGCGTCACATGCTCACAAACCCACGCACACACACACACACAAACACGCACACACAGTGAACACATCCTGGTTCATTTATTCCAGGCGATCTATGGACCTCAACCGTTCTGACTACACTTTTAAACAGTGTTAAAGTGAAAGTCTGTCTGTGTTCTATTATTATTATTATCACGGTTACTATTATTATATGCATTTTCCCTATACAGTCAGAGACAGAGGACCGACACTGTGCATGTGTTACGAGGCTTTTGTGATGCTAAAATATGTTGAGGAAGTTTGCTTTAGCACTGTGGGGGGAAACTAAGCTCTGCCACCTGTTCGCCAGATCCAGAGGCTCTATTGAATATTCTTATAATATAAAAAAATAAATAAAAAAAAAAAAAAGCGAGAGAGGGGAAGAGAAATCAAAGCATTTCCTGGCTGCCTGTGGCACGGCTTCTGAGGATTTTCCTATTTTTAGTTTCTGACCTAAAGCAGCAACCCTCTCTCTTTTAACCTCAAATGTAGACCAAGGAGTGGCCAATTAATAATAATAATAAAAAAATAAAAAAAACACTGGTCCATCTGAGTACAATGGTCTTCATTTGAGATGCTTTCTGATTCATTCTGGCAGGTAAAAGTAATAGAGGAACATGTATGATAGAATAACTCACGCTCTCATTTATGTAAAGACACAAGTAGCTCTGTCAGAAGTCGATATTGTCAGCCAAGCGTGAAATTTGATGAATGTCTGTTTTTGGTTTGTCATTATTACTTTGAAGACTTTGATGGTCTTTTTTTATCCCCCGTGCAGCTTGAGGAAATGTTTGCCAAGGGATCTGGGGAGTGATGGCGTGTTTGCCGTGCAATCAGATCTGAGCAGGAATGTGGGCCATAGGAAGGCCTTTCTTCCTGCCTCACTTTCTGGCGTTGTTGGGTTGACGGTTGGACAGTCTGGACGTAGCTTGGAGAGCTATTTCTGAGCCCCCTCCTCATAGAAACACACACTCACATATTCTCCCTCCCACCTGTTTGCCTGATTCTGCACCAGATGAGTCCTCAAACAAACTCCCTCATGGACACAGCTCGCCCCAATTCCTCCTCCAGACCGGGTCCCTAAATAAAGCCCGGCTGCCATCAAGCCAGTATGGCTTTTACCGTATGCTGATCCACAGCCTACAGAAATAGAGAGCATAGTTACACAAAGTTCACACTCTGATATTACATGTGGACACGCCTATCCATCTCTTCTTAATGTCAATGAACTTACAGCGGCTGTTTCATAACGTACATTTGCCACATGTGTGGATTTGCTGATTTGGGTTTATTCATGTTTAGAAAAGAGGAGTTGGGTGACAATTCAACATATGCAGTTTAAAAAGATTTAAACAGCAAGTTAGTTTAAAGAAAGTTCTCCAAAAAAAAAAAAGCAAGAGGATTCAACTGATGTTTAATTAACTTACTTTGTGTTCGGTCATTTGTGATTTCAGAAATTGTGATGTGAGGTGTCAGACTATCAAACACAAGGACTCTCAGCCAGGAGACCCCTGTGCATTTTGTAATGAGGGGGAAAAAAAGAGCCACTATAGCACCGATTTTGTGCATATAATTCCTGTAAAGTGGCATTTCAAGCCAAACCTTGATCTTGTGTCACACTACACCAAGGCGCCTTGCCCTAAACACTAACCAAACTAAGACCCTTTCATTGTAAACTAAGTGTTTACCAAGGTTGCCATGGTATCAAAGGTCATGGATGTCATTGAACTCACACTAATCAAATTACCTGTGCATTTTTTTTTAAGGTGGGATGTGTTGCTTCTATCAAGTACTGCAGGAAGGATGCAAACAATTCTATTATATAAGCATTTCTTATCAATTATCAATTCAAGAAAGACCCCCACGCTGAATTGCCAAAACATTATATTGTAGCCAAACGCTGGTGGACAAAATACACTTGCAAGGAACATAAACGCTCAGGACAGTTTTTAATCTGCTGCAGATTCTAAAAAGCTTCTTCTTGTCTTTGACAGGTGCAAATTTAATGTTGGCAACCTCAAAGCAGTCAAAGCCCCAGGCTCCCCTTTTGTGTCCTACATTTTGCCAGTAAATTTCCATCTTGTGGCGGTTGAAGATTTTGAGTTCTTGGAAAATGCAGTCATAACAAGAGGTTAAATGAGATTATATGACAATGTTCTTCATCATGGAGAATAGTGGACAGAGTCACGTCCAACTCATCTTTACTAGATCTATATTTCATACAAATTGATTTCAAAACTTCCAGAAATGTTTTCTCGTTTTGAAGTCTCGCTGAAAAAGGATGCTTTTGATAAAATGATGAGTGCAATTTATCAAAACAATTGTTGAGAAGTCAGAAAGATGGCAAAGTCATGCAACTGAAGTCAATTTTATCAAACTGACGTTGAACTGCTTTATCAAGGTTGGATCACAGATTATCCTCAAACAATCCAAACCTTCTCGGAAAACTGGATCTGGGTTTGGTTGAAGGGAACAGGGTGATACTGAATGGAGACCATTAAAAAATGTATTTGTGTTATTTTGGGACTGAGTGAATCAACATGTTGTGTTGCTTCAGCATGAAAATATGTTGACTTCATTCTATCCAGATTTCATATATTAGGCCCTGTCATAACTTCAGGCCGGACAAGGCTCCTTTCAATCCATACAGGATATTATATAAATGACAACCTATCTAACATAAATAGAAATCCATTGCAAAATGTGTTTTAAACGTTTGTCCAACCGTGCAGTCTTACTGACAAAATTATAAAGTACAAGTCTTGTAATAGTTGCATTAAATTTAAACAAGCTGTTAGATTTTTTTAAATGTGTACATGCACAGTTTAGTATGTTGTATCGTTCATTATTTTGTAATAAATTGTTCTACTTTTTCCACTTTCTCGATGCACTTATGCTCTTGTTTTATATGGACCTGTGTCTGCAATAAAGATTTATTATTTCCATAAATAAAATATGGGAATCTTTGCTTGCATGACACAAAAAATGTTGAATTGCTTTTTATTTTATTCAAACTTCTCCACAACAATGGTACTCTGTGTAATATTTGATCCCACTATGCCAGGTTTGACAACCATCAGAGCTGAAGGTTTTTGAAAAGATCCAGCATCCTAACAAGTGATGACTGAAACTGAAAGGGGGGGGGGGGGGGGGGGGGGGGGGGGGGGTTACGAAAGCGGGTGGAAAAGGAATAAGGAACAAGGGAGAAAGTGAAAACGAGACGGGTTGTAAAAGCCGGTGCTTGTTAGCACTGTGTCACACGAGCGTCCATATATCATCCCCAGGTCTGTCACCTGACCCCGGTGTGTCACAGACCTCGGACCGTCCCCTTAAACACAAGCCCCTCTCTCTGGGTAACCCCTGAGCCCTCGGCTGCACTCGTCTCCCCCAACTGCCGCTGAGGGTTAGGCAGTACTTTACAGCCTCTGAAAGGGAGCTAAAGACCACTGAGGATTGAGATGAATTACAGCCGAGGGAGCTCTTCTAACGAAGGGCGTCCAAATTTACAGCTTTGCCAGCTTTCTTAACTTCATGGATGGAGATAAAGCAGGTCTTGGTTTTGACAGAGTCCCACTAAGAGCCCAGAGGAGGGGAGGCGGAGGGCGGGGGAAGGAAAAGCCAAGCAAGGCCGGAGAGAAAGGAAGACGAGGCTTAGTTTCTAAAAGAGGACCTAATGAGTGAAAATATATAAAGCAGAATGCCCCTTGTTATTCTCTACCCTGACAAGAAAAACGGCAGCCAAACGTCAAGTAGTATTTATTGCGATCAACAGTCATTGAGAGGTTATGGACACAGAGGCCCTGACTGCGCTCACTAACTATTTTGTGAAACAGAAAGAGCCAGCCACAGCATGAAACACATTTTTCTTTCTTTTTTTTTTTGGGAGATCAGTCAGTTTAAACGCTTGTTAAATCAGCCAAGTAAAAAGAGAGAGAGAAAGAGCGAGAGAGAAAAAGATTTCGAGTGCTGTCTAAACCTGAATGAAAAGCCCTTTGTAGTTCACTCTGTTGGGTTTGTAAAAACAAATGCACGCTACATCAAGCCAATCATTTATCCCCCAGACAAAGATCAAACTAATATTGACTGAAAAACACCTGAAAGATGAGACGGCGAATGCTAATGAAGACGGGCCTTCCTCGCCACTAATCAGAGGGAGAGGCTCATTTCAAGGAAAGAGGGGGCGAGGGACAAGAAAGCCATCTTTATAAACATATCCTCATTTTCCAGCGCGGTGTAAGGGGTCTGGATGCAGCCCGACTCCTATAAGAACTGTGAATTGTATATCAGCCTCTAAAGCTGGCACTTTAATCCTATTTGCATTCATATGACTGCAGCTGGATCCTGGGAGTCTTTATCCTTAGATTTGCCTATTTGTATGCCCCTGTGAGTGCAGGAACTCTATGCACGATACCAGTATCTGGATGTCTCTCACATCTATTGGCCCATTTTACTCCACTGCCATTCACTGGCTGAAGAGGCACAAGGAGAATATATTGGAGAATGGTACAAATATGCAAACATGGAGGCTCCTGGGCAAGTAATGGACTCTCTTAACACACACACACACACTCACACACAAAATAAGCCTCACCTGCATGTGCAGAGAAAAGAAATAGAGAGACAGAAAGGGAGGGAGGGAGAGGAAGAGAGAGAGAGAGAGAGAATTAAATACTCCTAGTGACTCCCTAGTGGAGAGAGCCACAGGCTTAGCTCCACGCCGGCTGATTTGTGAATCTCTTCTCCTTAAACAGCTCTGTGCCTCTGTGCACACACGTAGTGCTGGCATGGGTGGGGAAGGGGGGTGGGGGGGGCAGAAACAGCCGCAGCGCTTTCACCCATTTGCACATTAATAAACCTCCAGAAACATTTATTAAAAAAAAAAAAAAGCTGGCAGAATAGACTGTATTTACATGTGGAACTCCTGAGGACGTGGGTGAGTTTGGCGAGGGCGCATGCGGCGGGGGCCTCAGCGGCTCTGCAAATCCGCGGCCGCACACGGGGGCCATGATAATGACATCCTCTGTCCAATTACTCCTGCTGCCAATAGCACTGGTCATGATGGAGAGGAACACACTATTAACCCTGTTAGCATTATCGACACGAGCGGCACACCTCAAATCAGGACTCTATTAAAGGTGACAATGACAGTGATTATGGAATAATAATAATAATAATAAGAAAATAAAGATACAATTGTAATAATAATAATAATAATAATAATAATAATAATAATAAACAATAATAATAATAATAATACTGTTATTAGTATCATAAAACACACACACACACACACACACACACACACACACACACACACACACACACACACACACACACACTTACACACACACACACACACACACTTTCCAGGGTGGATACTTACTCTGTCATGTGAGACACATTATTTGCGTTTATCAATATTAATGGTAAGCTAAAAAGGCAACCACGCTGCACAATCTGCAAATATAATGCCCCACCTTATCAATTCATAACACAGACCAGCTAAACTGTCAGAAAAATCTGAAGTCACACTTAACCGAGCCCAATACCTACTATTAAGATGGCTCGACATAACAGGACTGCTGCCAATAATTGTACATAAAGATATGGAAAAGCCACAGTCCAGCTATGAATATTTCATGAATTCCGACACAAAGAGCATGCTAAAAGGATCAAAGAGAAAGAAAGAAAGAAAAAAAAAAAAAAAAACGGGAGAGGAGTCAACGTGAACATCCAAACAATATGCAAGAATCCCGACAGTATAGGTCACATGCAAAAAGACCAGGGTCACACTGAAATTGTCCATCAGTCAGACAAGCAGAACTGATTTGGATGCTAAATAATGGTTTAGATATTCAAAAATTCCATATATATGCGAAAGGCTTCAGTGCACCCTGGATCTGGCCTATCAGGAGAGCGCTCTGCCACCACACTCCCTCATGCAGACCCACGCCATGCCTCTGAGCCTACGACGAACACGCACACTCACAGATATGCAGACTTCTCCAGACACACAGTACATGTGCATTCACACAACAGACATGCACTCAGTCTCATCCCCTCAGACAGACATAAACACAGACAGATATTATACACATAGCATAAGTGTGTCTCATAGGAGAGAGGATGTGACGTGTAAAGCAGAAGTCATTTTGCCGCTTGCAGTATTTTATTTTTTGTTGGGGGGGAAAGCTTCTTGTCAATTAGAATTTAATTTATCAAATATTAAAAGAGGAAAACATCTTTAAACTAACACCCTGGTGTGTGAATAATGGAGCGTGTTTGTGTGTGTGTGTGAAGAGGTATGCTTGTTTAGATGTTCAACATTACAGTGTAGTTTGTGCTTCTCTCTCTTCAAAGCTCCTCGTCCATATGCTTATACGTTTGTTGTCGGCTTTCATGATGAGTTAAAGTCTAGCCAAAGTGGGAAAAGCGGCCATTGTCGTCCCAAAATTTTCACCATCCTTTGTGTCCCGTCGATTTCAAAACAACATAATCAATGCAAAATTTATACAAGCCAGTGTCTTAAAAATCACAACATGGTGCCGCAATTATATTGTGATCTTCTGTTCATTCAAAGAGCCGTCTTGTTGTGATTGTCATATGCCACTTGCCATTGAAATGTGTTTTTTCATGTTTCTCATCTCACTGAATGTCAAACATCTCTCATTGAAGGCGCCAAATCCATCTGATGATTTTTCCACCCCACTCAAATGGAAATGGTGCGTGTGACAAAACAGTGGTATTAACATAATAAAGGAATTCGACTTACAAAAACCTCAACATCTGCCGGGTTGGGGAGAGTAATGGATAACATTTCTTTGAATCCAATTGATGGATCTGATGGCGCTTAGACAGTCATTCACATCATAATGTCTCAGGAGAGGCCAATAATAGGAACAACATGGGATTAATCTCAACACTCCTGACTCAGACGAGACAAAATATGCACGGGCCTGAAGATCTGAAAAGACAGTGTTATAAACAAATTTGTTTGAGACTTTTTGTCTCTCTCTCTCTCTCTCTCTCTCTCTCTCTCTCTCTCTCTCTCTCTCTCTCTCTCGTTTTAAACTTTCATACAAGGAATTTTGACGTTCAAGATGTTCTGCAAAGGCACAAGAAAGGCCCCAAAAAAACATGCAGTAACAAATGATGTGGTGTGTATGACACTGAGTATGTGATTCTTAGGAGGGAAAAACAACATAACATTGACGCTGCTGATCAGCAAAGATTTGTGCAGTGTTAAGATGCACACTAGTCTGTAATCTTCCGAACAAAATAAAGCGGCACTAAACACGGTCGCCACAACGAACGTGTAATATTACAACATTTATAAAACCGACAAAGCTAAAGGCCTGAATGCCACAAGGTTACTGTTGATGTGTGATTATCTTGATGTGTCTAGAGTCTGAAGTTTGTTTTTGGTGTTTTTTTAATACTTTGTTTATACTTGATTGGGATGCCAGATTGGGGCACTCCTGGGAGCTGATGGAGGTCAAAGGTCATGCTCAGGACTACACAGCATCCACTGTAAGATTTGATCCTGGGAACTCCTGATCCCAGGTCTGCATTTCTGGCCTCAAGGATGGCGATCTGTCTGTACTCTGCTTTCAACCATTGGACGCATGGATGGATAGATGGATGGATGGATGGATGGATGGACGGATGGATGGATGGATGGATGGACGGATGGAGTTAAATCCTGAATCGATGAGCCACAAACCTCGACAATATTCTCAACTAAAATGTTTTATTTCGTGAGTCGAGTATAATGAGGCAGTTTATTGCAATTATAAAAGAAACATTTACGTGTTTAATTATCAGCGACCTTAAAAATGTCAAAAGTTGATCATCCTATGAATTAAGAAATAATAAATGGAAAAACACTCTGATATTTAACAGGAACATTTGCAATTAAGAAACTAGCTATTATATCAAGGCTTTACAGTTAAAAATTTGCAAAGCGGTACATTTTTTTTTTTTATGTTTCAGCAAAGTTGTGAAATGGTTATTTTCGACCAAAGGAGACCAAATCACAGCAGCAACAAGACTTTAGTGAGAGCTGGAGTTCTCCCCTTGATGCGAACCGAGATCACTTTAGTTACCATCTGATGATTTTTCTTTTTGACCACCGTCACCCACCGCTTCAAACACAGATCCCTGCCATTAATCCTATCCATGTTTAATTCTGGTGCCGCGACGTTTCTTTTTGATGTTGTGTATTCAGACTGGCCTGATGACTTATGACAGAAGAATGAAATCAAAGTGAATAAGATACACGTTTAAGAACCGAGGGACGATCGGGGGCCGACCAAAGTGCACACAGCGAACCTGAATGTGATGGACAGATAATTCCTTGTGAGCTGACCCCCAAGACAAAGGTTTAATAATAAATACACTGTGTCTGAATTAAAAAGACGCTGCTCTACATTTTTAATGTAAATGTATTTCTGCATGCAATTAAAAATGAATGATCACAGGGCCCACCTCCCTGGACCCGGGCCCCCCCGCTCGCCTGTTTGACCACGGGGACAAAGAGGGGCTGCGGATGGACAGACTTGAAGGAGAAGACGAGCCAAAAGAAGGTGAGTCTGAGGGAAAGAGATGACGTGAGAGGGCTGCGTGGGGAGGTGTGTACCTCTTCAGAGTCTACTTTAAAGACTGTCCAACCTGTACAAATAACCATGGGAATTCCTGGCGGGTGATTAACGTGCTGGCTGGAGGTTTAAATCACTCGGGGAGCGAGATGGCCCAGTGTTTGACTGTGTGATATACTCTCTCGCGGAGTGCCTCTGATGGGAAGAACATTACTGATGAGAAACTAAAATGAGATTGCGGAGAGCGGGGCAGGAATTAGGTCTGACCTGAATGGGTCTAGGGGTAACATGGAGGCTATCACATTAACCTGACGGGGGCTCCTTTAATAGGGTCCAGGGCTTAAACTGATATATCAATTTCCCTCCATGTGGACGACTTCAAAGGCCAGAGCTCATTCTCGCCGCTTGTGTTGGCCCCCCATCAATCTCTAGCTGCTGTGGGCATCATCACCTCCCGCCTGAGACAAGCCAGGATAAAGATCAGCTCAGCAAGGCACAGGCCAATCGGCAGCTTTGTCCGGGCTGCTCACTTGCAGCCAGAGGAAAAATAGCACCTTTAAAGTTGTTTAAGCGGTCGCCTACTCAGTGATACCGTGTATGAAAGGTGGAAAATAAATCGGAAAAACAAAAGAAAACAATGAAAAAAAACACACAAAGCAACACAGTAAATTGGTTGCAACATGCAGGTCAATCAAACACAACACTGTTCAGCTTCAGTATCACAGAATGATTGTAATTATAATCACGGCTGACAAACATTTCTCCATCTGTGTGTGCTAACGTCACGATAATTACCCTTGTCACGCTAAATGTGTAATTTAGCAACACAAATCATGGCATTTACCTCTGCTGACAGCTACAATGATAAAGATTCAGTAAAAGCGTGGCAGAGCACCTTCCAGTTCATCCCCACTGTTTGTATAGAGAGACTTTTTCTTTTTCTTCTCCAACAACAGAGACGCAAGGAGCGCCTTTCTTTTCGCTCAACTCTCTGTTCTCAGGAATCGTATCAAAAAGCCTCTCTCGCAGTGCAGGCCCTCCAGGGTTCTGATGTCACTTCCACTGTAACACTTTGCTGATGACTGACATATGCTTCACATGAGTGTGAAAGAAAATACACACACACGAAATGGAGGAGGGAAAAAAAAACCTAAAAAAAACATACACCCTACACACACCTCTTTTTGTTTTAGACGACATTTCCGACTTTACGCTAACTTGTTTTGTCAAAACAATTCCCGGAGAAATTAAACGACACATTACTCAAGTCAAACCTGAAACCCAGATCTGCCACAACAAACCTAATCCGGTTTGAGCAGCCCGTGTGTTGTCGTGTCCTTAGAGTGTGTGTGTTTCTCTTGAAACGTGGCTTAGGTTTCAGGAAGTTTTAGGCCTGGAGTCAGTCATCGAGTCGGGGGGGGGGGGGTTAACAGCACACAAACACTGGCTCTGATAGCACTGATAATAGCCCTGAGTAAACTCCTTTTGAAGGACTTTCACTGAATACAAACAATGTTCTAAATGTGTGAGGGAATTACTCGGAAGTGATGCATCTGGTGTTATAATGGAGAAAGAAAATGTAAGTTTACCGTCAGGGTTTCCTATTCAAAATGATGACAATGGGCAGTATTTTATTTTCTTATATGGCACTTTTAAGCTGACAACAGCCCCAAAGCGCTTTACATTGCTCATCACATTCACCCATTCACACACCATTGGAGGCTGCAGCTGTGCAAGGTGCTGTCACTGCAATGGGGGTAGTTTAGGGGTTCAGTGTCTTGCCCAAGGACACTGCGGCACGTAGGCAGGCAGAGATGGCAATCGAACCTACAACCTTACGATTGGGAGACAACGGCTCTACCAACCGAGCTATGCCGCCCCCGTTATTGCACAATTTTTGGGATAAAGTCGCCATCTCCTTGGCATGAAAGTGTTAGCTGCACTTGAGACAGCACAGTTATGTACGATTAGGAGACATCCGGGGAGGAAAGAGTCCGTATTCATCGGAGAGTTCCTTCCAGCTTTCACCTTGTGATCAGAGGCATCATTTAGACAAAGAACAAAAGATAACAAATATTTTGAGAAGACGAGGGGAAAAAGGGGGCTTGTGTAGCGAGTTGCGAGAGTGAAAGTGAGCAGGGCGGCGCGCCAAAAGAGCCCGCTGGTGTGGGCTACGGTTTGCAGTGCGTAGCAGCCGAGATCTATGAATACAGATCAGGCGGAGATGTGAGGGAATTTTACAGCAGGTATTGTCTGTCACTCACCCCGTCTGTCTGTGTGATCACTGCCTCCTCGGCGGCTGTTTCATCTTCCACTCTCTCTCTCTCTCAGTCACACACACACACACACACACACACACACACACACACACACACACACACACACACACACACACACACACACACACACACACACACACACACACACACACACACACACACACACACACACACATACATACATTCACTCCTCCCTGCACCTCCCGAGTGCTACTAAAGGAGACCTGGTGCCGTGGTGTGCCTGGTGTGCCCTTGCCAAAAAGTGACAGGTGTTCCAATAGGAAAACCCAAAATCAAAGGGCCATTATTCCTATTATGATACCCTGCTTGTGTCTGGCTTTGTGTAAGTTACTGACATCTGGATTTGACTGAGAATATAGTGGCACGCATATTGCAGAGTGTGAAATAAAATTTAGCCATGACATGTAAATCCAGATGTGTTCATGCACCAGTTAGAAGTGTGCTTTAATACTTAAGACTTCTTCTTTTTTTTTTCCCCCTGTTTTTTCATACACAATTGTAAGGAATCGCTGCGAGTCGTGTGTCTGCGCAGCCTGGAGCTCTTTAGCACGCCGCGCGAGTTCTGCCTGCAGTGAACATAAACAGAGATTCTACAGCATTTACAGTGTGGCGTATACTCGCACAGACTTGAAACACTCGCTCCTCCTCTCATTTAACAGCGTCGCTGCTGAGAATGAACCCTGCTCTTTCGGCGTGACACATCGCGCCTCTCCCTTCCCCACAAAGCAAAACGTGCATTTGGAAGGGGGCAAACTTCTCTCCAAAACAGCAAGTGTTTGTTTTTTTGCACGGTCGTGTCAGTGTGTATATCTAGCAGGAGGAGAGCAAAAGCACACATAAACCTGCCCCGACCGCTCAATCACAGTGCTCTGCAAATGGAAACGGGCCTGCAGTCTCAATCAGCTAAGTGTAGCAGGCAGCTGTTGTGTGGCGGATGGAGTGTGCAGTTAATTTTGTAAATATAGCCTCCCTCATGTGTCTGAGAATCACCCACTCAGGCCACATTTAGGCCAGATGAGCAACAGCTTCGCCAGCGCCTGGTAAACCAGGGCGAAAAATGCGAATGAGTCAACAGAGCGGGAAGGAAATTTAAATGTTCATTTTCTTGGAGGTGGAGGAGGAGGTGGAGGGAGGGTCATTTTTCTTTTGGAAAGGTGCAGTACAAGGTTGCCAACCTCTCAACAAGGTTTTTAAAACTATAAAGGGGAAAATGGAGCGGCGTTTTAAACAAATAGAAGTTATTGTTGTCTGCCCATGTTCCAGTTGTCGCTCGCTCTATCCAGACCACCACAACAATGCGGGTGAAAAGAAAGCGGCGCTCCTTTCAGGGGCAGTGCAGCATTCAAAGTGATGGTTTAGCACTTGTATTGTTCTTTAAAGTTGGAGCGAGGGAGCAACAACACTCCGGCTCTTCTTTCGTGGCCTATCAATAATCTTTTTTTTCTGACACATTATTTGCTGGGCCTGGAGGAAAATGGGGAGCAGCACGGTCAGTGGTTCACCATAAAGGGCGTGGGCGATGCATCCACCCTGGGACCCCGCCAGCATGTCTTTTTTGACCGGGCGGTGGAGCACTAAGGAGCCGCAACAAAGCTGCAAACAGCCGCTGGGAAAGACGGACAGAAGCAATTAGATGACATGACAGTCAGGAAGATGGCGATTCTTTTGATGGCTCCAGCTTGGTTGTGCTCGATTCACAACGGTATACACTTTGGCAACAAATGGCAAGATTTTGCGGCATGCTGCATTAACATTATTGTGCCACAAAAACAATAGATTCAAAAGCTCTTTTTAAACGGCGTGTCCCCTATGTGGGAGCCTCCACTGTTTAATATTTTTCTCTTCAAAACCCTCAATAATAACCCTCATTCCCACTTCTCCCCACAGCTGTAGTTTTTTTCCCTGGATGGCCATCATGCTGGTGTGAAGAGTTTTCACACCCATATTCCCTCTGAATTCAGCACAGCTAAGGCTTTTGGGGAAATTAAATAACCTGAGGATTGAGCTACTTTAGGAAGTCCAATTAACATATTTGCCTCTGGAGGAAAATATTGCCTTGAGTTGAATGGACGATAATTTTACGCATGGATTTTTCCATCCTAATTCCCTGAGCTTTCAATAATCCGGTGAATTTGTTTTACAGAACAAGGGGTTTTAACGTTCGCCGTTGAAGCCAGGGTGGTAGGATTTTTCCCGGGGAAGCCGCGTGTCAAAAACAAATAACACAGCTTCTCAAAGGGTTACACGTTCTGTTGTGCTAATTGAACATGATTCAGTGAGTCCATCCACTGCAAGTTCTTTTTTTATTTTTTTTAAATAGTATTTTAGCAACACATTTTTATTCCCCAGAAAAAAGAAAAAAAAATCACATTTGCGGAGGCCAATTTGGACAGACGACCACTCTGATTTCTCCTGTGTCCTTCCCCTGAGCTACTAATCCGAGATATCCACACTGGTTGAGTTTACAATATGTTCCACTCAGAAAATGTTCATCTGAGCGCCAACATCCGAGCGTTTAATTACATCTGCGTTGCTGTTCCTCCACACTTGTAACACACATAAAACGGGGGTCAAATTGCAACTGCGATCTCATACGTTTTCCTTTAACTCCATGTCTAAATCCCACCGTGCACAAAGATCAAAGTCTTATAAAGTTGGGATAACCCTTATTACTTCTCATTAGTGGGTAACTTGATGCACACTGACAAGTCCAACAGTTGCTGTGGTCAGCTGCTGATGCCTCCAAATGGCCTGGCCCCCTCTGTGAAACCGGCTGACCAGACACTGAAGTGCAGTCCCTGAGTCTAGTCTAGTGTGGCTCAGCTTGAACTCCCATTTGCGCTGTCGCCGTTAGGCCCAAACCAAAAGGGACTGTTAAAAATGGGCTTTGAGTCCCCAACGGCTCGGCTGACATCCACCGCTACAGATCATTAGGGCTCCACAGCTTCTCTCCCTCTCCAGCCTCAAATTCACCAGCGCCGTCATTAAGGCAATGTGTAATTAAAGAATAAACAAAGGCTTTTCTCCTGCTCTTTTATTTCTCCCTCGGCCATGTATGCAGCTCTCTCTCTCTCTCTCGCTCTCTCTCACACATTTTCATACTTTCTCTCCATCATCTGCTCTCCTCTTTTCCTGCATGTTGCTTCACACACAGGGAACGGGAGAGAGGGAGAGAGAGAGAGAGAGAGAGCGAGAGAGAGAGAGTTGACACATAAGAGTAAATTCTCATTGGCTCCCATGGTGGTGGTAGGCATGGACGAAGGCCCTCAGCCTAATTAGAAAACTAAATACTCTGAGTAATGCCTAACCCCTGGGAATACAACTGCCATATCTCTTACACATGTGATGTGGAAGGACCCGGAATGCCACTGGGGTGTCTTGCTGAAATATCCTGTTCTGTTCCCCTTTGCACAGCTGTCCACGCAGACTCATGCACTTAAGACAGGCTCGCTTTCATAGTTAAAATAGAAATTTGTGTCCTAAGTGCCGCAACACAGCTAATGCTAAATATTTAATTCCCGTGGGTGCTAATTATGGTTGAGTAGTGGCAACACGGATTCCCTTTTTTCACTCCGCATAACAACTGTAAAAGCAATTTAAGCATTTTTCAATTAATTAAACACATAGTCTTCCAGTAACCTCTTGTCATTTTGCCCTCCAGGACCATAGCTAATTTGTGTAGAATAGAAACTGGAAAGGGGAATGAGTGGGGGGTGGGCACTGTTTTCATCTTTGCAAAATGCTTCTACAAAGGAATTAAAAGGGTAGACACACAATTTTTTTTTTTTATGAGAGTTTAAAAAAAGATCACACTCTATTATTCTTTTTTTTTTTTTTAAAGCCAGTAGTATTGTAAGTGCAGTTTGAAGTGTTATGAACCTACATATCAGATGATTGTAACCACGAGCTACCAGCCCCCATTATGTTATCAAAGCGGTGCGAGATAGTCTGGCCATGAAGCTAATCCCCGATGTATTTTTAGTCACAACTGACTGATGAAGTGAAATTACTACATCAGTGATAAAATGGGACTCTCTCAAAAGCCTTTTACGAGATCATACGGCGACCAAGAGAACTCTAAGCCACTGTGAGTCTAAATGAACTTGTGCAACAGTGAAGTATATGACAATATGGTACTGATGACTGAGAGAGAAATTAAGATAAGAAAACACTATTCATCTGTGATAATGATGATCATTTTCGCTTTAAATTCTCAGCTTGCATTGTGCAGACTGCAAATGTAAAAGCGACTTTTTTTTTAGTCATCACAATAAAAGAACGGATAGAGGAGAATATATTTTACCACATTTTGTAATACAAACAATAAATTCAAGGACAGTATGCATTAAGATGGTTAAATATAAATACCATTCCAACATAAATGCATTGAAGCTGTTTATATGTAGCCAGGAAATGTAATTCAATGAAAAATCGGACTCTCCTCCTTCCAGCAATTGAAATGAATTAAGATTCTTTAAGATGACAAATGATTTAAAGTATGATAATGTGGTCCCTGCTTGTATTTTCACTGTTTTGAATGTGCAACTGCTCCCTGTGCGTGGTTTCCACTGAGTACTCCGGTTTCCTCCCACAGTCCTAAAACATGTATTTCAGGATAATTGGTGACTCTGAATTACATGTAGGTGTGAAGGTGTGTAACTGTCTGTAGTTAGCCCTAAGGGAGACCGGTGACGTGTCCATCACAAGGCCTTCATCCAGACAACATGGAAGTGGCCCGATGTGGATGGACTTTAAGAATTTATGAATGTGAGAATAAAGTAACTTTTTTATACATTATACATTATATGTGGCAAAAATGTTATAAAGCTCCGAAAACAATTACACATGTGTGTGTGTGTGTGTGTGTGTGTGTGTGCGTGCGCATGTATGCGTGTGTCTTTTGGCATATACAGATGTGTATAGGCGTTATTACGAGGGGCAGTGTCATGCCCGTCCTCTTGTAAAGGCTCCCTGTCACTGAAGGAGATCAGAAGCACCCTGTGAAATCCAACTAAAAGTCATTACGGGAATGCCAGTCCCTACAAAACCCGTTAACCTGCTTTCCAGGGCGCCATCCCTCCCCACACTTTATATTTGCATTGTGTCATCTTATCAGCATTCACCCAGACCGATCACATTTCAGAGTGACGGCCGCATCACTAATATCAATAAATAAGACTGAAGCAGAGGAGAGTGAAGAAAATTAAATGCCTGGCATTCAAAAAAAGTAAAAACAAAACAAAGAAATTATACAACCACAATGGAGATGTGACCTCAGGGGGCTAAAAATAGCTAGAAAAATATTATTCTCTCTCTCTCCTGATGTAAAATTAATGTTCAGAGTCTTTGTAGATGGCCTTAGCAAGCGATGCCACCCCCCCACCACCACCTTCTCCCACCCTCCTGTTCTGAGTGGTGAAGAAGGGTGAACTCCAAGAACCCTGTGTGCTCAGTCACTTCTGGGCCCATGCAGTCAATAAGGCTATTTCTGATCTCCGGATGGCTAGGGTTTCAAAGCCTGTTTAAATGGGCTCCCACAAAGCCGGAAGCATCAACCTCAGTCGTCTCTCTCCTTCTCCCCTGCCTGTCTTTCTCCCTCTCCCTTTTTCCTCCTCCACTTTTTCTCCAAATATTGAGAGGGTGCTCAGCTTGCCTACCCCCTTGGTGAAGATTTTTTATTTTTCTTTTGGGGGGGGGGTTCCTCCCCTTCCACATGCACAGTGGTGAGGACAGACAGGGAAGCGCAGGGTCAGGGCTCCCGGTGCTAAGCTGTGAAAGGCAAACGTTTGGCAGAGTAATTACACGCCGCAGTGCTCTGGGAGTGATTAGTGATAGTTGTCTGTTCAAAGTGTTTGGAGCTCACAGCCTTTATGGGCTACGCTTGCCTTCCCTTCACTTAATGTTTAGATTGCATTTGCATCACGAAGAGAGAGTTGCATGTGTCAACATAAACAGGGTGGCAATGAAGCTCACCGAGTGAGCTTGTGCTTCACTAATGCAATATATTAACTTATATATTGAATCTATTTGATATGCTATCCAGAAAATGTTTTGGTATGATATATCTTTATGTATATTTAGGGGTCCAGGTTCACATCAAAACAAAAATCCTTTAAAATCAAGACTTATCACATAATGCTCCAGCAACAATAAACCTATTTTTCAACTTTCCGAGTATAATACATTCACTTGGCACGGCAAACTCCTCTCGGTTCCCAGGTCAGGTGACACTGCAGTGCATTGCAATCAGCATGCTCAGGTGGTGCAGCCTGGGCTGCCAGCCTTTGATGTCCTTGCAGTGTCTATGTTGGCTGGCCATTCTGTCCCAGCACAGCTTGCAGATGTGACTGCAAGCTGTAAGGTGAGCAGCAACACTCCCCAGCCATGTCCAGTTGTGGGAGCGGGTGTTCTTTTGCTAAACAGCAGGAACTGACGGAAACATGGTACAAAAATATGTGAAATCAGGAAATTAATGTTATTAGCAGTGGGAGGCGTTTCTGACCTCAGAATGTCATCCCGGCTGAATTTACTATTTTTCTTTGTCAAAGTGAGAAACATCCAATTATGTGAAAGTTAACTTTTCAGTTCAAAACAGACTCAAATGCGTCACGAGAACTTTTCTCTCCAGCTTTGTTTGATTGAAAACCTATGACAGATTTGCAATAGATTTGAATCCTCCCGATTAGTTTTGAGGCTTTAAAAAATAAGGCCAGAACAAATCGGAGGTGTACGCATCACAGGGATGATAGACATCATATTTCAGCACCTTCTCACCCTAATCCCATAACAGGGGCCGACTGACAGAGGCTGGGAAGCTGGGTGGCGAGGAAGAGTGGAAACAAACACAGCCGTGGACAGAGAAGGAAATACCTCAGGGACTTTCTGGGATTGTGGAAGAGGTAAAACGGTACCTGAAGTGCAATCCCCTCCAAATCTGCACCAGGTGTCAGGCATTAAAGAGAGCATCTCCGCTTTGGATTTCCACGTCAGGCTCAATCACCCAGGGCAGTGTGTCAGATGTTGGACAAAACGGATACTCAAAGAAGAAGAGGAGAAGGAAGACCTGGGGCTCAGCGCAGCACAGGGAAGATGACTAAAGTAGTATCTGAAGATTGTCTAATAAAAGTGCCCTCATGTGGGGGTGACTCCATTATTTTGCAATGATTCTTGTCAGTGTTTGACATTTAAATATTCAATTACATGTGAAATGAGTCTCCCGAGAACACGGTATATTGCAGAAGACTGCGGTGAGACAATAAAATATGGGAAGCAGAGCTGAACACTTTGGGTTTTAATGAGTTAAGATAGATTTAGAATAACATTACACTTTATCCCATTGAGAGTTTCAGTTAACTACAAAGACAACTGAGCACTGCCAATTCCCTGTGTGGTAATACAAAGCAAGGAGTATAGCAGTGCTGAGCTCGATATTAATCATACACTCTCAATCACCAAGACAAAGTCTGAATTGAACATATGCAACTTCTCAATAGTAACCGAGGAAGCGTTTTACATGAGCGCAATAGTCGTGAAACAAAATAGTAACTCAGTGGACTACTTTAGTTCCGCAGAGCCATGTTAGCATTGTTTTCGCCACAGATTATGCACGACACGCCGCATGAAAGAAGTTGATTGTAAGATGTTTAAATGTATCAGAGACGAGGGAAAGGAAACCTAATACCTCAGCACCGGGAGACGGGAGAATGTGACCGGGCACGTGCGGAATGCTTAGTGGCAGGAGGAAAAGCAGCAATCTAAATTTCTAATGCTGAGGATGTTTCCCATTCGGTGTTTATGAAACATGGCTACCGGGACTACAAAGGTAAGGGGATACAGCTTCAAAGCCTGCCCTGACAAAAACAAAAAAGCAACAATGCTGCAGTGGAATGCCCGACAGAACATAATACTCCACCTCCTCCTTCTCCTCTCCCCTAAGCAGTCTCATTTGATTACAGTGTAGCCGGCCCCAAATCAACCCCTCGGTCCCACTTCTCGCTGGCGCGGGCGAGTAGGAGGTGGAACACAACTTGCAAAAGTGGCCCTGGAAGAAGAGGTAGGAGATGAGTTAAGGCTGTGAAGGAGAGTCCTCCTTAATGGGAACAAAAGAACATTGGAGCAGGGGCGAGGCTGAGGTGTCCAAATGGAGGGGGTGGGGGGGTCAGAGAATGGTTGTCGTCCTGAGCACTGGCGACCAGGGGCAGAGACTGCATGTCTGATGACGGCCAGGCAGATGTATCGTTTACAGGCTCCCTCAGCAAAAGCCCCCCCCCCCCCTGCATGTCCGTCTCCAGCCACAGAGTTCACCCTCTACTTAAGGCAACAAGAGTCAGGCTCAGCATTACAAGCCTATTAAAAGATACTTTTAATTATGCCCCGCTCTCTCGGGATCACTTCTTCCATGAACTCCGTGTTTCTTTGGCATGTGCGCTTAGGAATGGCACAACCGAGAGCACGTGTTGTTTTCTCCCTCCAATTAAAGGGCATGTTGACAGATTAAGGCTGCTTCTGGTTTGTGCTCCACTAACGCATTTAGGGTAAGATGATGAACATGGAGGGGTGGAGGAGACAAGGGGGGGTCTGGGGGGGGCTCACAGGGAGGGAGAGAGACAGAAAGAGAGAGAGTGAGAGAGACCGAGAGAAACGGAGAGAAAGAACATGCACATGAACCCTGAGGGATTAATGTGTTTACATTACCTGGGCTGTGATCTATCACCAACCTCGTCAACTTCTATTATGCATCACATACATAAGCGAGCAACAGACCTGGGAGCCCCTGCAACTCACTCATACTATTTCAATTGGATTAAGTCAGTGCAAATATCTGGGGCACAGCTCCCACACTGTGGTTTTAGCATTCTGGTAGTCATTTGATTTGTATGTTGTATCACTTTACCTTTTGTGAATGCGCTGCAGAAGCACCTCCTACGTGCCCTGCCAGCGTTTAAGCCGTAGGGGGATTTAAATGATTACCATATGGCACCTATAGCACCTTCTTCAAAACACAAACACACTATTTAGCCATAGGTCTGGTTGGACAACAGTCAGACGCACAAGCTCTCAGATCATGAATCAAAATGTACAGGCACACTCCGGTGAGGCACATCGGAGAATACCGAGTATGTGGATTCACCATCTGTGATATTCACTAACATGAGATTTGTTTTGTCCCCAGCTGTACTCGCATGTCTATAAAACACTCAGTCAGAGGAGGTCTGACATCCCTTCATATAGATGCTGACAGTGGAGTCTGTTACAAGGCCTCTGAAAAAGCTCATATTCACACTCAGGCTTCATTATATTCAATCAATATTCATTTAGTCACTCAGCGTATTGACGCATTTCTGAAATAATACTTCAGGTCATCCGTCTTATCTCAGAAAAGGGGGAATTATCAATTTCATACCATCCCCCATTTGGCAAATGGGGCTTAGGGTTAGCCTGGATGTGCCCTATAGATACAACTGTAAATATATATTTTTGATAAAAACACAGAAAATCAATGGGTGCTGCTTCCTGTGATCCATCTTGAGCGAATCAATCATCATCTGCGCGGCTGGAAGCGCGGTGCGGAAAGACGTCGTGGCAGTGGGAGAGGCGGCGCAATCTTTGTCTGATACCTCTCATTTTGGAATCGCTTCTCATAATAGGGTCATCATTTCATCACTTAGCCAATCCAGAGGCCTGCCATTCAGCCTTGCGGGGATCATGGAGAGCAGGAGAGAGGGCTGCTGGTGGATGAGATGGGTAGGGGGGGGGGTAGAGGAGGGGGCAGAAAGATCCCATCAGGAGGAAACACACACACACTAAGTCCATACATCTTCATTCAGGTCAATAAAAGAAGAAGAGATCACTAGAACAGAAAAGAAGATCAGAAAAAAATAGATTCTCATGAGAGCCGTATCGCCCTATTGTGCCTCACGGAGATTATATAATCATAAAAAAGTCAAATCAAGCCATCAAACCTGAATTAGGACGAGTTGCTGTTAATGGAGTGGTTCAAATATTAAACATTTACATAATCATAGTAGTTGTTAAAAAAGAAAAAGTATTCCTAAAAAAGAGAAGGGAAATTGTGAATTTATTCTAATATTTCAAATAAATAAGGAGATGAACAGTTTTATTATTATAGCATACTATATATGCAAAAGTATTCATGTTACTTCAAAAATGAATAAATTAAATTGAGTGGAGCTGTATGTACAAGTGTGTGTTGGGAGGCTGAGTGGACTTCGCTGCTTGGTGACATCCGGACATGAATCTAAATGATTCAAAACAAACACAAACAAATAATCAATTATTATTTTTAATGCAATTTGAAAACAACAGCACCAACATTGCAACTGTAACATTAGAGAAAGAAATACAGTAACAACTCATGCCATGCCAGTCACATTAAAAAATGTACATAAATAAAAGAGGTGGGAATTGCAATTGCTTTAATAATAGTGTTAATAATACCTAATTATAGCTGCGTGCCAGTTGTTTAGTCAAGTACCATAGTGCACATATGTTTAATCATTTAATAACCCTCACGTTTTGAGGAGAGGGAAAAAAAAAAAAAACAAGGTCAAAAATAAATTACATCCATTATTTGCAGCAGATCTCCCTAAAGCATTTGGAGTGAAAACTGTTTTGAATTTCAATTGGCTTCCAAGTGGCAAAAGCCCTCAGCTAATACATCAAAGAAAAATTGGTGTCAACTAATCGGTTTAGGACACAGATTTAGAATGGTTAAAAATCCCATGAATACTTCAAGCATTTTTTTCCTGTATACCACTAAAGGCTTTAGGAGCAGTGCAGCTGACCTTGTGCGCTCCAGAGGAAAAAAGAAAAAAAAAGAAACCTGCCCGCCACTCGACATTAACTGACTGTTTAACTCATCCAGCCGCGCAATTAGTCCGCCACGACGCATAATGTTGTGTAATAATAGCTTCTATATCCAATTTAGATTACACTCGCTCCCTCAGGCATTTTTAAGTGGCATGCATCATCTTTCATTCACTTCTTCTTTGCCACATAAAGCCGTTTTCATGCGTCAAAAGCGGGGTCCCAGCGAAGGGAGGAAAAAAAAAGAGGAGAGAAGAAGCGGTAGCGAATAGGGAAGAGGCAAAGTTAGACGATGTCACACCACCAAGCATACACATTTAGGTCGGGATGTGAATATTGCGAGGACAGCCCACTTTTACGCATCCAAAAAAAGACCTCAGAACGGATCTCTACATAAACAGCGCAAATGAGCAAAACTGTACTCACCTCCACCTCCTCCTTTATCAGTGTTGTGCTGAGAGGCGGTAGCAGTTGCCATAACCCTACTCCTATTATAGGCTCCGTGATCTCAAATTATGGGTCCTCCTCCTACTTGGGGAGAGCGACTCTGAACCAAAAACGCATTACGGGGGACACATGACACAAACATTTCATCTCAGGCCGTCAAAAAAAAAACAAAAAAAAAACCTCACACACATCGCCTATCCCACACTATAAATAACCAAAGTTAGGAATTTCACTCATTCTGCGTTTAGAATGTACATTTTAAGATACGAGGGGTTTCTTTGATGTAGTTGTTGATGACGATCATGCTTCAGCATTGTAAAAATAAAACTGCGCAAAAAGTACTCTTTTTTTGTTGTTTACTTTTTAAATAAATAAAAATGATCATCTCAACTTGAAGATTCAACCCCCCCACCCCCCCCCCCCCCCCCCCCACACACACACACACACCACCACCACTGCAGCTCAACCACCGTAATGAGAAAAGTTCCAGTAATTACTTTGATTGTCTAAACACTACAGGAGGCTGCAGAACACAGGGTCTCATCGTATCACTGTCATCTGATTAGACTGTACTGTAGGGTCGCTTCGTGCACACCCACCCCTCGCCCCCTTTTCCTCCTCCTCTTCCATATTTTCACTTCTCTCTCTCTCTCTCTCTTTCCTTAAAGTCTGCTCCCACTGTACGGAGCGTCATCATTCTCAGCTCTCCGGAGGTTTTCAGAGCGTCAGGAACACGTGACAGTGTGTGCGCAAACACACATACGCTTTAGCAGCGCCTACAGCGATCCCTTTCGGCTTATCTGAGACTTGAACTAGAGAGTCAATCATCAGAATGAAAAGAGCTTTCAGATGTTTCAAACAGGGTGAATAATATTTGTAAAAGCCTGTAAATAATTTTTTAAGTGCGTTAGTCGTTCAGAGTTTTAAAAAATCATTTAATAATCAAAATAATGATTATAATGAGTATAAGAATAATGCAGCAGGCGATCCAATAATAAACACATCACAGGTATAAAAATCCAATAACGCAATTACTGATAACAGTGACACATTAAATGCTTCAGTATTTTTAGCAAAGATCGCTATCTGCAGTGATCATATGAGATTACACTCACTGGTCCAGGCGGATTTGGTGTAGATGTCACTAATCTGTCCTGGCTGGAGGGTTTATGACTTTCTGGGAGCGCGTATCTGACTGGTTTATTCCAGGATCTATTGTAAAAACTATTAAGCCGTCGCCAGAGTAAATCGAGCGCACACAAACCGCACGCTCCAATCAAAACATTTAAAACAAGAAAAAGTTCGTTTGCGCACAAAAAAGCACGTTGACACATACGCCCGGTCAGCGCCGTTTGCGCCATCTTACTTTTGTAACTTTTCGCTCTTCTTCTATCTTACCAACGCAACATTCACCCGGCGTTAGAAATTCGACGTGCACGACAGAGGTAAATCCATTTGAAGCACCCATTGCGGATCTTAACGCAAAGCACCCGGGGATCACGGTGCATCACTCTGCAGATTTAACGCACGTATTTAAAATGACGACTTTGTTTTACGCACAATGAAAAGAAGAACAAACCAAAAAAGAAAAAGAAAAAGCGTGCTCTGCAGTGGTGCGCCTTTTCTCTAAATCCCTGGCGGTATCTTGCCTGCGCCGCATCATGGCACCCAGCAGCCGATTTGTTATTGATCAAGTGTGAAAGTGACGGCTTCGGAAGGAAAAAAAAAAAGAAGAAAGTTAGGAGTTGACAGACTCGCGTGATGTCGCCATCCAAAAGGGGGGCTGCAGACGCACTTGAGACTTACTGCAACGCGCCTTGTTAGGGAGGAAAAAATAGAGAAATAGAGAATGAGAAAGATTGTTAGTTAACGCGAGAGAGAGAAAGAGAGAGAGAGATAGAGAGAGAGAAAGAGCGAGAGAGGGAGGAGGGAGGGGTGAAGGGGAAGGAAGAGAGAGAGAGAGAGAAAGAAAGAGAAAGAGAGAAGGAAGAGGTGCGTGCGTGTGTGTGTGTGTGTGAGAGAGAGAGAGAGAGAGAGAGAGAGAGAGAGAGAGAGAGAGAGAGAGAGAGAGAGAGAGAGAGAGAGAGAGAGAGAGAGAGAGAGAGAGAGAGAGAGAGAGAGAGAGAGAGAGCATGGATTTGGGCAGGGCTATTGGTTACCCAGCATAAGCTTGCCTTTTCCTTCGGTGACTACACCCCGAGAGGAGGAGCGTACTGTGCAGCGTAGTAGGCGTCAGGATCCTCAATTTCCAACTTAGCATCTTGGCAGGACATTTTCCCAAGCAAAGCCCCCGTCCGACGGGCAAAAAAAAAAAACTTCTGCACTGGCATGAGAGCGACGGTGCAACCCAGATAAGGGAGCAGCAGAAAAACAAAAACCTCCGACGGACACTGGCTCAGTGGCTGGCAGCGAGCAAAAATAATAACAATCCACCCAACATCCAAGCTCTCCTTTTTTTTTTTCCCCCAAACTCTTTTACTTTTTGCCTTCATCACTGTCATTAAGAAGGGGGGACAGGCAGCGGGTCTGCAGACACACAGCTTCTATGCGCTCCGACAGCAGCGCATGAGAACATAAAGCGGGGAAAGTGCGCAAGTTAAGTGGCTGACACTCTCCGGGCTCCAGCATGGCGTATCCTCAGGGCTACTTGTACCAGCCGTCCGCATCTTTAGCCCTGTATTCGTGCCCCGCGTACAGCACCAGCGTCATTTCGGGACCCAGAACCGAGGAACTTGGGAGATCCTCTTCGGGATCTGCGTTTGCGCCCTATGCTGGATCTACCGCTTTCACCAGCGCCTCGCCAGGCTACAACTCCCACTTGCCATACAGTGCAGACGCGGCGGCAGCTGCCACATTCACCTCGTACGTGGTGAGTAAACTGAAGGTGATTATTCAATCTAATAGGAGGCAAAAAAAAAAAAAAAAAAAAAAAAGAAGGAATTAACTCGTTATAGTGGCATCGGGTGTCTGCTGTGCGGTCTGAGCCAAAGCCATCAGGAAGAAATGTGCGTCACCGAGGAGTGCATGGAGATAATATTACCGAATGTCAGGTCTGGAAAACACGGGGAGTAAACAAACTCAATTTAACAAAGTGCCTTGCTATTTTGCCACAAGAGTAAAATATATACTCGAATCAGAAAGTGGTTCTCTGTGTTGTCGAAGTGTTTACGCTCATGAGCGACTGCGACGCGCCGAGTTATGGCAGTTTAAGTGGCCGTATTTGCTTTTATTGTCGATTGCTTGAGCCAGCTGTGAAACACAGGCGCTCAAACTCCCGAAAAAAAGGGACAAAGGACATTTTATATTTGCTTCTCTTTTTGGTATATTCTGTAACTGATCTCATGGCAGCACGTTGCTCTACGTACAGGCCTAGTACATATAAAGACTGATCCCAGCAGAAGAGGCAAGAAGAAAAAGACTGTCAGGCCCACCGTGCATAATGTTATTAGGTTATCACCACCACTGAATGGCATCGGTTTAATGAAGAGGGGAAAAGCCGCTGCACACTGAGGTCACGACATTTTTTGTTTTTGTTTTAATTGTATAGAACCAAAAAAATAACTAATTTAAATATTTAATCAAGTTCCATATATCCATAAGCTTCAAACTCGACGTGCTGCATTTAGGCTTGAATATTTGTGTGTACAAGCTTGTGTGCAGATGTCACAGTGCACGCGCGTGTGCGCGTAACCTGTGTGTTTATGTCTGTGTGCCTAAAGGACATTATATACATATGTATATATATATATGTATATTTATCTCTGCAAGAAAAAAACTTTTTTCAATACTTTTCTTTAAATTCATGCATGTATTTATTTCCATTCCAGAGTTCCCCTTATGATCACACTACGGGTATGGCCGGGTCGATAGGATACCACCCTTACGCAGCACCCCTGGGCACCTATCCTTACGGTGACCCGGCGTACCGTAAAAACGCAACCCGGGACGCCACCGCCACCCTGAAGGCCTGGCTCAACGAGCACCGCAAAAACCCCTACCCCACCAAGGGGGAGAAGATCATGCTGGCCATCATCACCAAGATGACCCTCACCCAGGTGTCCACCTGGTTCGCCAACGCCAGGAGGAGGCTAAAGAAGGAGAACAAGATGACCTGGACCCCACGGAACCGCAGCGAGGACGAGGAGGAGGACGAGAATATCGATCTGGAGAAAAACGATGACGATGAGCCAAATAAACCCACAGACAAGGGAGACTCCACAGACACAGAAGCAGGTCGGTGGTGCGGGGAGGAAGGGAGAGGGAGGGAAAAAAAAAAAAAAAGCACAAAAAAAAAAATCATCAATTTTTCATCGCAGTCGTTTCCACTCAGGGTGCAAAATTGATTGCTGGTTAATGGTGGTATATTATTTATAATGGGACAATTGCTTTAAATAATAATCACCTTGAACTCCCCTCGTTTGACTTCTCAGGGGCTGAAATTGCTGGTGACGCAAAGTGTTTAGCAGTCAATTTATCTTTAACTGCATAATAAGGATACAGCTGGTGAACTGAGCTGGGGATCCGGCTTAAATTGCCTTTATATTATCATTATTGTTCGAGGCGTATTATCACAGCTAATGATAAGGTGACATTTAATGCGGAAAATACATTTCTGAATCCAAATTACGGGCTCAGTGCATGCTCAGACTTTTTTATTTCGCGTTGGTTTTATTTCATATTTGTAGAGAGCATTTCACTGTTACAGGTCACAAATTAGTGAGTGGGGAATATGCATAAGTAGCTCAATTTTCATCAGCATTTTTCAGTTTGCATGTGAAGTATTTTAATAATATTAATATTTTTTAAACTTTATCAATATTTTATTTCTGTGCTTACTTGTCAGTAACTCCATTCTTTATTTGTGCTTCAGATCACAAACTGCTGAACCCAGGAGACCTAGGCTGTGAGAGATTTAAAGAAGAAAACCATGGCAAAGACACGGATCCCCTTCTGAGCGACTCGGAGTTAAAGGAGCAGGAGGAGCGGACTACAGAGTTGCTGGCGGATTCCGCGAAACCCACCACCTCGTCTCCCTCGGCGGTGCCCCGGGGGAGCCAGGCCGTTGCGCAACAAGACAAACCGTCAGATTTGAGCCATGCACCGGGTACGGTGACCAGCAACGTGACCTCTGTTATCCACTCGCCCCCCTCGGCCCCCAAACCCAAACTGTGGTCCCTCGCAGAGATCGCCACGTCCTCAGACAGGTGTAAGGGCAGCGGAGACGCGCCGCAGCAGTGCCCCGGTTTGGGTCAGAGCGCAGTAATGGCCAGCGGCGCATCTCCGTCGCGGTCCTCTCCTCAGTGCCCGCTGCCCAACAGCACGGTCCTTTCCAGGCCTCTGTACTACACCTCCCCTTTCTACCCCGGCTACACGAACTATGGTGGCAGTTTTGGACACCTCCACAGTAACCACGGCTCGGTAACCACGGGCTCCACGGCACATTTCAATGGATTAAACCAGACTGTGTTAAATAGAGCAGAGGCTTTGGTAAGAGAGAGCCAGAAAGTCAGAGGCCAAACGCAGGTAGATCTTTGTAAAGACTCCCCTTATGAACTAAAGAAAGGTATGTCAAACATTTAATACCTGAATATTTTCCACTCACCGCGGACTTTTATTTATTTTTTTTGTTGTTGCGTTAAGGAAAAAAAAGAGACAAAGAACAATGATGAAGCAAATTCTGAGAACAGTTATTTTCTGAGTAAATGCTTATTAGTTTCTGAATGGTTAATCCTAAAGTGTAACATGAATGGTCTTAATCGCTGCAGCCGCCTGAGTCTATTTGTATTAAAGACTAACATGTATATTTAATGTAGCATTTTTGTATTTAAAATGGACAACACACTATCTTTGAAGTAAATTATGGAGAAAAAATATATACTTGTGCAGCGATTATTTGTGGGAGCCTGACATGTGTTTAAAGTGTTTCAAGGCCAGTTAATTTGGAGGAAATATTTTATTCAATTTCACACTGACAGATGTTTCCATGGTTGCTTTATTTAAAATATATATATATTCATTGTGGCAGTGAAATATCTCACAAACTTGACGGAAAAGGCCTGAATTTAACCAAAGGATGCTGGATTATCAAAAACAATAAAAGGGGTCGTTCTTTTGTCGGTGCCAATATTTAAATGGATTATATGGATCAAATTTTTTGAAACCACAACATGGTATTTCAATAGGTGGCTCTTGACCATGAGGTTTTTTTTTTCTTCTTCTTAAAGGTGCACCCAGGGCCTCCTCCCCCCCCCCCCTTTTTTTTTTTTTTTTACTTGAGCACGTTTTTGGAGAGTGGATATTGATATAATAACAACAGCAAGGCACAGTCATTTAACCCAATTACCTATCGTGTTTTATGCAGAGCAATCAGGTGGTGAACCCCTGTAATGAGCTCGATTTTATGCCAAATTTATACCTCATTACTATTTTCCAAAAGGCGTGGCAAAGCTGTTAAAAGGGACTCGACCATGCATTGAGAACATACTGCCCTATTATATGTCATTAATGGAGAGCCTCTTTAATGGCGCGTTGGATGTGAAACACTGCTGTTTGGAGTCAGAAAAAGGGAGATTGCTGTCATGCAACACAGCAGAGGGGGGGATTATTGTGATACTGTGTAGCCGGTAGCCAGGCACGGTCCTCTAAACTCTTCCAACTCCTGCAGGTAGGTGTCACACTTGCTCCTAATTTCGGGAGAGGGGGGTGGGAAGGTGGTGGGACTCTGTTAATCCGTCACGGAAACCCATCCCAGATCAAATGGCCTCGTGAAAAAAAGAAAAGGAAAAAAAAAACAATACACACACACACACACAGACACCAAGTGAAGCCAATGGGGCACACACACTGATCACAGTTATTATGAGGATTATGGCAACTCTGACAAGATACAAACAATAATATTAATAATAATAATAATAATAATAATAATAATAATAATAATAATAATAATAATAATGATAATAATTATAATAATAATAATAATTATTATTATTATTATTATTAACAATTGTGGACCAAATTAATTATTAACTAACTTTCCCTCTCAACATTTACATTTTAACTATAAATGAGGATGTTTTTCGTGTGTGGTATTTAAAGGGCCCTGAATTATAACAATTATTTTTTATTATTAATGTCGTTATTGTTGCCCTCCACCGAGGTGGGACAGCATGATCTTGTTTATGGCTGCCATTAATCTCTATAGTTTACTTTCCCCCTTCCCCAGTTTGAAATCTCCCCTGAGGTTTCTGTAATTCCCTTAGCCTTAATGTCCTCTATTCCAGGCCCTCTATTTTAATCTGACAGAGTGTGCTGGAGCAGTGATTGCGACACATCAGCCGGCTAAATAGCATAATTATGATTTTTTTTTCTCTCTCACTCCGGGCAGATCCCGGGGGGACTCGACTGCTCCACGCAATGTCCCCTAAGAGAGCATTAGAGTTTTATTAGAAATCGCGTTGTTTTCTTAGCCATTGATTGAAGGAAAATGCTTCTCAGGGACAGTAAAGCAGCAAAGTGTGCCGCGTAAATCACCTGATTTGATGCGATGGGTAAATACATGGACGTTTTTATGTTAAAGGCCTTTATCTCCATTTTATTATTTGTATTTATTTACATGTGTGCGCTCGTTTGAGGATAGGAACAAATCACTGAGAGATTTTTTTTTTAATATTTAAAACATTACAACATACATTCCGAATGACAAATATAACTATTTAACATTTGACAAGGGATATGTTGTTAATTTTTTCTTAACTTCAGCGTTTATGATTTATCTACAAATCATAACAATTGAATATTAGTCATATGAATATAAATACATGTGTTTTATGCAAACATTTAATAGTATATGCATATTAAAATTATAACACAAAGCATGAACACCATATTTTTTTATATATAAAAGATTTGAAAAAATAAAATAAAATCCATTTCAAAATATAAATATCTGATCTTTGATGATACTTGCTCTATTTCGGGGTGCGATAAAAGACAGTTAATTAACCCCAGATTACTGGAGGAAGCGGAGCGGGAGAATCCGCAGCTCTTCATCAGAGCCATGATCGCCTAAAGGGGAGATCCTCTGCAACTTTATACAACTTGGTTCCCCGGCGCCCCCCCCCCCCCCCCCCCCCCCCCCCCCCCCCCCAACACACACACACACACACACACACACACACACACACACACACACACACACACACACACACACACACACACACACACACACCCCTCCACTTTGAATGGCGTGTCGGTTCATTGTTGGGATCGCTACAATGTGAGAATACTAAGCAGGGGTGAAACGGTTCCCACGTGTGAAAACGGGGAAAATAATCCGACAGGAGAAGAAACAGAAGAGAAAAGAGGAGGATAAGGTCTGCACCCTTCACTCCGACTTTGTTACTGTTGAGCGTTCACCAGCAGATTTGAGGGGGAGAAAATTGCTTCTACTTATTGCCGTCATATTAATTAAATGATTTTTTTTTTTCTTAAACGAAAAATAAAAGGCCCTTGGCTATAAGAGGCTTCTGAAGGCCGCGACTGATGCCTAATTAAAAATCTACAAAATGAACAGCTAAATATCACTGTGTGAGGACAATGTGGTTTTTATGTTTCACCATCTGAAATCGAATTAATATTCAAACAGTGTTTTTAATGATGGCAAAGTAATCGATATTTTGAAGTGACAGGATTATTTGCAAACTACTGCTGCATTGACTATATTCATTTATTTGCTCAACAAATACATGTAGGTGTGCTTCATGCTGCCACCGGGGAAACTGAAATACAATAGTATAATAATAGTGGATAAGTCTAACGAATAACAAGGGTAAACCGAGGTTTCGTGTTTGTTTTCGACACCTTTGGGAAGGGCAGGATCTAATGAAGAGACAGTTTAAGGCTGGCATCTGTGGTCTCGTATAATTTTTCTTTATTATTGTAATTATCCATGCAGCCTGCAGCGCGGGTTCATCACAGGCTGAGGTGCGTAATCCACACTTTACCTAACGTTTTTCTTTCTCTTCTTTTTTTTTTGTTTTTGCGTTCGGTGTTTAGGAAAACATAAGGTGCAATGTTCTCTGTGCCACATGAACTAAATGATTTTACGCACAACATATGACGTCAAAGTGGGAAAGATCAAGCTCGCAAAAGCCTGGGAAGACAGAAATGTGATTTTTATTGTTTGAACGCAAAGGGATTTCTTTTTTTCTTCTGTTCGATAATCTACATCAGATCTGATGACCCATCTCTGATTTAACACCGTGAAACACAAACCGCTGCTCGGTAGTTTGGCAGGAGATTTGCTGCAGGGGCAAAGACGCTTGGGAGCTCTGGACCAAACAGATTAGACACCTGCCACTGGACAGTCGTCGTAAAAAAAAAAAAAATCAAAAAGACCTCTCAGATGCTACTGTATGTCAGACCACATGCTGAAACCAAAACCTGTTGATGCACGCGCACACACACACACACACACACACACACACACACACACACACACACACACACACACACACACACACACACACACACACACACACACACACACACACACACACACACACACACACACACACACAGAGTCCTCAATATCACTCCGGGATTACTCAGCGGAGACCACGGCCCGTCTTATAAACAGCCGACTGATACAACACATAACCCCACGAGTTGGGGTCAAATTCAGCTCAAATGTGTAAATAGACACCCGCTGTACTTGACCTGCACAGATTATTCTAGAGGGAGAGAGGAGAGGAGAGGAGAAGAGAAGGGGTGTATGATCAGCAACAAGCGCTGCCAAATGCGGTATAAAAGAGAGCTGAAATAAAAGAGGTGGCTCATATCCGTGACTGAAATGCAGACGGCCGCTGAGATTTCTGTCCCCTGGATTGTTCTTCCCTTCAAACACACCTTGCAACTACAGTTTTTGTATCTAAACGTGGTATCCTTCAGATTTCTTTAATAACTTCAGAATTTAGGACCACTCATTTCAGGCGTACGAATATTAGAACAATCTCTCCTGATATATATTTTCTAGAACTGGCTCGACCTCAGGAGATTTAATAATTATGAATTCACCAGATCTGTGAAGACCAGAAGTGGATCTGTTGCTCATGCTGGAAGTGAGCAATCATTATGACACATTATTTCTCTTTAAATTATTGACAATCTCTCCAGATACTTCTAAACCTGTAAGCATAAAGCTGCTCATTGTGTGTTGCAGTAAAAAGGTTATAGCAACACCAAACAACCACAATTGGTGGTGTAAAGCTGCAGTTCAATCACGTGACTGCGTTATATTTGTTGAAGAGTTCACGTGAAAATGTGCAGGACTTCTTTTTTTGTTGTTGTTGTTACTCATTATGTTTTTGAAAAAAAAAAAAGTAGAATTTTAGTCATGGCATTTTAAATGTCACCAACCACAAGAAAAGAACAACGTCCTTATTTCTAAAGTGAACAATTAATGTTGAGGTCTTGAGATGTGATTATTGTTCATGTCCTGGTGCTCACACGAGATCAGGTTTTGTATCATAATAAAAGTAATTCCAGCATGGCTGTCTGCAGCAAGTTGCTCTTCTCATGGTGTCCTGAATGAGAAAAGCTAATTAGGGATGCAACATGTCAACATGTCTTCAATACATGAAGAGACGAGGCACGTCTTAAAAAAACAAAAACAAGCAATTATTCCTCAAATTAAATTACTTGTATGTGGGCATAGCCACACTTTCTCGGTAAAAATGTCTTTTTCAAACCTTTTGGCACAAGCAATGATTGTGTTAAGTGGGGTTATAAAACGCTCTGGAAGCCACGGTAAAGCGACTCAGATAAGGTGGCAAGAGAGTGATTTACTACTGTTTTTTTGCACTTCACACACTGTTTTTCTATTTCTCCGTAGAGGTCCTCTGGGAGAGATTACACATGTAATTTTCAGCTGCGAGATGTTTTAAGTGACCTTCCCCCCAACATAAATAAAACATTTCTATGAAGAAGGGAGGAAAAAAAAAAAAAACATTAAGGAAGAGTGATGAACTATGAAGTCCTGAGAGAGGCCACGGGGTTGGGCTGTGGTGGAGAACTGAGGGATTCAGATCCAGCGGCAAATAAAAAGAGAGGGCCTATTTCGTCTGGTGGAGGTTATTATTTGTTCATCATGTAAAAAAAATGCAGATAGTTTTAAAAATAATTATTATTCAAGGTTGAATATAGAGTGTTTATGATATGGTAACTATGAAAACAAGTTGTCAAACACACGCACGCACACACACAGAGCGCTACTCTGAGAGCACCTTGACTTGTTGAAAGGAACTGCTCATTGACCAATCTGCTCTGACAGCAGTGTGGCGTGAGCCTCTGACCCTGTGACTGCACAGGGTCTGTGTTCAGTGGCCATGTAAGGGCTCACTGGTGCTCACACTGGGGGTTTCTGCCCTGCCCTGAAGGAGGTGATGTGCGCGCACGCGCGCGCACGCACGCACGCACACACACGCACACACAAATGCAAACACCCGCACGCCACACATTCACAGACTTGGGAAGAAACATATAGTCACTTCCACGCCAAAGCCCTCAGGTATGCACAGCCACAGAGTAGTAAGTGTGAGCATCCAGTCCTTGGAGGTGGAGACACCGGCAGCTTCTTCCTCCTGCGAGTCCATACAGCTCCGGGTCTGTATCCTCCGCAGAGCTCGGTCCTCCCTCCTCCTGGTCAGAAGGTGAGCAGGTTCAGCACACTCTCAGTCCCTCAACACTAATGCTCGTGTTTTGTGACACAACCTTACAAAAAAAAAAAAAAAAAGTTTTTAAACCACACTCATTATATCTTCATTTTTGTTTCAGTCAGTCTTTACTGGGGATAAGCCCTTCAAACTAATTTTATAACATTAATAAGTCATGGAGAAGATTGATGAACTGTTTTCTTTCAGTGACTTCACGGGGTCCACATGGGAGGAGGGGCACCAAAGCTGCCTGACTGTTTATTTACATTTGCCCTTTTTAAATGATCCCTTTCTTCTCAACATCTGCTCCACATTACCACACAGATATCTGTCCTAATGACCGCTATAATGCCTCCGCTCACACACACACACACACACACACACACACACACACACACACACACACACACACACACACACACACACACACACACACACACACACACACACACACACACACGCGCTTGCTCAAACAAGAGCACTCACACCTTTCTGTAACATTACCATTATCCACTGCTCATCTGGGACACTTTACCCTCTCTAAACCAGCTTGCACAACAAATGGACCTTCTCCGGCTGCTGGGCCCTTTTTTTTTGTTTTTGTGCCTCGCCTCCCACTTTTCCTCCCAGTTTGGTGTAGTCTGATGGATGCAAATGGGCACTCACTTAATTGGATCAGTTCCCAAGATGGAGATAAACGGGGGGCACAGGCTTTTCTTTCCCCTCACCTCCCACCTCTCCAAGCTTCCCCAAGTTATTTTGAGCTCAGATCAGCCGTGTGTGGAGAGAACGTTAATGAGGAGGAGCGAGGAGACGCCTCCGCCGCCGCCGCCGCTCTACTCATTCAAAACTCTGCTCCAGACTGGCCCTCACCTCCACGCCACGAAGGGAGAGGAAGTTTCCCGGACACCGAGTGTGACATCAGGTCCCGGCGCCAATTTAGCAAAGTGCCTGCGCTTGCGGATAATGCAACTTGAAAATTGTCCAATGGAGAACGACCACAATGGGCTGCACTGGGTATGCCCCACTCAATGAGCTGTTCGGTTTGTTTTAATCATTCAAAAGAAACAAATTGGATGGCAGCTGAATCCAAACATAAACATGAAAGGAAATGGATGTCTTTAGTTCATGTCAATGCTTGCCCATGACACCTGCATGTTTCAGACATTAGCAAATAATTACGCATGAAAAATATGTGGTTCCTTCTTCTTCTTTTTTTTTTTTCTCTTCTAGGCCCCCGACACCAATCCAAAAAAAAAAATAAAAAAATCAAGCAGTGGCTGCATGCCAGTGGGAGTGTGCTGGCTGCTGCACCCTGATTAACAGCATGGTTTACAGCCAACTCCAATAGGTAATCTCATCAGAGAGGGGCTTTAAACAGATAAAGACCACCCGTAACACCCCCCTCCGCCAACCACTTCCCTTCGCTTCCCTTCCCACCTGAGACACCCATCTCTCACACACTCACTGAAAGCTGCTAATACCTGGAGAAGGCTAACATGGCCGGCCGCAAACCAGGCTCAAATCAGCTATTGACCTCATTTTCAATAAAAGAGCCGTTTCCAGTCTGATGGATGATTTGTTGGTCTTGCATGGAATGGCCATCTGGATGGAAGGATATAGTCGCCATAGTAGGTATGTGTCACCTGCCAGCTCCCAACTCTATGCCGGCAAAGCCTGCAGTTTGCAGCTATAGGTGAATCCATGCACTTCATATGTATAAAACTGCACAAGTTTAAAGAAAGAGAAAGAAAGTGTGTGCGTGTGTGTGTGTAAAGGGGGGTTGAAGAAAGGGATGGAGGACGAGCTAATTGAATTTTGCACCATATGGTCACTATTGGCTCAGGTTTTTTTCATCTCAAGTCAAACACGAGGTTATTTTGATCCAATATGAGAAAATCCCCCGGTTGCATCTGGAGACATAACAGCAGTTCATTCAGATATCAAAAGCTTTGTACCCGGGCCTCTTTGTTGCAGAATAAAGAAGAGGAATCCAAAACAAATCTGTGAAAGAGCTTCGGCTGTAGTAAAACCCCTTGTCCCACACAGTCTCCTTTTCTTTTTTTTTTTCCTTTCTTTTTTTTTGTGTTTGGCGAGCTCAGATTGGGTTCACAGTAGCTGCTCTTTAAGCATAGAAAGATCTGATTTATTAGCTTGTCAGGGGAAGCATTGTTCAAGAAAGCAATCAAATAGCACTTACCTAGCTCCTCTAAAATTACTGCTTTTTTCACTGGCTAATTTGTGTAACTCCCATGGAGAGGCTGGCAAAGAGTTTGATGAGGCATATAATGATGATTAATGAATTTATTGCCCTGCTGCTCATCAAACAGTTGTAGTATATACTTCTCTCTCTTTCTGCCAATGTGTTGCACAGGCTCCAGAGTGACAGTAGGGAGATAGGGGTTGCCCTCCTCCACATTCCCCTCCTCTCGCCCCCACACCTCATCGCTGCCTCCCTTTGGCTGTTAACCTGACTGACCTGATGGGCATGAGAATGTAAGTGGACGGTCGGTCGGCGGACAGAGCAGGAGCACAATGGACAGTTTAATAAAAGGTTGAACTGGAATTGTGAATAAACCTGCTGCGAGGGACACACACTCAACTTTCAGCCTGTGATCACTTTTTATGGGAAAAGCAAGTGGGGGGGGGGGGGGGGGGGGTCAAGATCTGCAGGAGTTCTTCTGCTCTCCCCCCGGACCCCCTGTGCACCAGCCTCAAAAAGAGACCACGAGAGTACAACTTCTCAGTGATGAGTCAACAACAAAAATGCCCAGTCCTCGTTGGAAGTGTACCCACTGGGGTGAAAAATAAAAAGACAAGTGTTTGCGGATGCCATTATTCTGCTGAAACAAGGCCTGCACTCATCCCAAATGATGATTAATGACCGGCGGGGTGAGAGGTAGTGCGAGTCTGCGTGCGTTTGTGAATCGGTCACTGTGGGGTCAAAAGCACTTCTACATATTTGCTAAATAAGCCCGGCCCCCCTCCACACAGCCCGCTTCCCATAACTCCGGGGTCATGCATCTCTCCGTTCAACATTGTATAGAATGTTTACACTTGATTACACCCCGTGCCTTCCTATCCCTCTGCTCTTTTGGTCAACTGGGCTTGATTAAGTCCTTTGCTTGTTCACCATCGCCGGCAAGTAAAGAATGCATTGTTGCTGCTCTACCCCCAATCCACCAACACACACACACACACACAGACACACACACACACACACACACACACACACACACACACACACACACACACACACACACACACACACACACACACACACACACACACACACACACACACACACACACACACACACACACATCACCACCACCCCCCCTCTTTGGAGATCTACTCCCTGGATAGACTGGATTCTGCATTCACTGATTCATTAGGTTGGTCCCTTAAATACATCAAAGAGCTCCTTCGCTCACACAGTGAACCAATAAAAGCAATTATAACCCCATATCTTCTTGGCAATGCTGATCTCTGGGGTACTAACGTTAGATAATGAAAGAGTTTGATGACATAAGTTTTTCTGAGAAAGCTCACTTTCTGCCTCTTTCTAGTGCTCCTCCGCCGACGCAGGCTCTGCTCAGCTTTGCTGTGCAAAATATAGCACATGCCCACTGTTTCCCCCCCCCCCCAAACAACACGCATGTAATTTGCCTATATATCACAACCCTACAATGTGTGGTTAAAATTAGAAGAATATAAAGTAGTTGGAAGTATAGCGAGAAGCCTGCGAAAAAACTATAATGCGGCGTTGCCCATCATGTCTTTCACGTTAAATGTTACCAGTTAAAGTTCTTTAAATATTCATCGCCCTCCCTGTCTCGCTCTCCCCCTCTCTGTCTGATGGAATGGATGGAGGGGTTCAGGCTCGGGCTATTCTGCCTCTGATAACCTCGTCTGCATGGCATGGTGGCGATGAAATGCATTTGTCAAAAGGAGGAATTGAGATTCACTCGGTGCTGCCTGATATTGCTTTCATTCCCTTTCCTCAAAACAAGAGGCGGCAACCCAATCAGGGAATCGGCATATGCAGATCATGGCGATAAATTTTTCATGAGCATGTTTCATCCTAAAGCAGATAAAAACGGAGGAAGTGGGGAAAGTGGTTATTAAACAAAAGATGGAATCAACAGAGTGAAAAATGGCGTTAAAAATTGAGTTTCTAAGTGGGAGTTTTGCTCCACAAGCCATCCCGGTCTTGTGAAAAGCATGCGTATAATACGTCTTACTGCATACTGTACACTGACTGGGGACAGTTAGAACCTCCCATTACGCAGTCTGGTGGCATTTATGGGATGAAATCTTAACCGTGTCATCTCTGCATCCACTCTTTCGGTGCCACAAAGTTAAAAAAAAATAAATAAAAAAGTTCTCTCTTAAGGGAAATGCACTAAACCAACGACCAGCAGGTTCACTTGCACATATCACCAATAACATGTAATCAGACTGTCGCCAGGGAATTTTAAAGAATATGCATAACAGCTCTATTGCGTCTGGATGGATGAACAAATGTTTGTGGAAAAGATTGTTCAAATACATACATGACCTGATTTGTTGGAAATATCAGAAAAGTCAGAATTTGTATAAATATATATTTTTTTTTTAAGTAGAGGTATTGTAAACACATCATCCACATAATAGCTATTTGTTTTATGCCGTAAATGTAATAAGATCCTCTACTTACAACCTGTCTGGACTCAAGCATGACATGTAATCTCAAGACGCTCTAGTGTTCCATTTGAATAAAATCATCACACGTTTACATGAAATAAACTGAGAAATGCTTCAACCACTTTCCCCATTTGCCAGCGCACGAGCAGAGGACCACGCCTGAGTCCTTGACCTGTTGATCGACTCACAAATGCACTGTCTTCATTAGCAGGTCACCAGTCAGCGGTGGCACTGCCATTAGTAAATACATGAGTATTGACAGATGCATATAAAAAAAAAAAACAACCTTGTGCACATTATGTCATCGACTGGGTCGGTTTTACCTACAAGACGACAGGGCGCAGGGCTGATGGGGGGGGGGGGTCATTCAGCCAATTACAACTGTTCCACCTGAAGCAGTCAATATCATGTGAGTACTTGATTCATTATTGGAATTGCGTGGATAAAAATGCAAAGTAAAAATGGAAAAAAAAAAAAAAAAAAAGATGTATTGGCCGGCCTAATATGCATACAGTTAGACAGTCCTAGTTTGTGTGCGTAATTGCTTTAATGTGGGCTATTAAGACTAAGTGGATATGATTTTACTGTCTGCCCTACATTCACTATGATCTCTGCCATGATCAATACTTATGATTTGTAAGTCACCAGCCATCGATAGCTTAGTGCGATAGTTAAGTGTTTGACCTTGTAGGAAGTGCTCATTCCTTCTTCTTCAGACTATGAGGAGCACATCGATGACGAGGGCAGAAAACCAAGGACATGCAGATAAACACACTTCATCTGCAGGTGACTTTTGAAGAATGTAACCACCTTTTTCCTGAGGTAGTTACAGGACTTTGCAAGAGTTTCAGTATGTCTGACAGAAATGTGATTAGTCCAGGATGCAATACAAGTAAACTCCTGATTGGCTCTAGATTGATGCTGCACCTGAGCACAATGTCAATAAGTTCCATCTTAGACTTTGTTTTGGGAGTGAAGGTGTTGCGCCTGCAAAGTCTTGATCTCAATATCATAGTGTCTGGTTGTTTACATACAGAGAGAAGAGTTTAAATAAACATTCATACACAAAAGATCTGTACTTAGAGCCAGAAGGTTATTTAGAGGACCCTTTTGAAAATGATACCGAGCTGAATTAATGCTAATTTGTGTGAAAAGCTTATGCTTATGGAATAATCAACCACATCCCATATACCTGCAGGTGGGATGAAGAGTATCATCATGTGTGTGAGGCAAAGGTTTGACGAAGCTCCGACTGGGTTTCTATCTATGAACTCTGTCTCCACTAGTGCCTGTTTGGAGCGCTTCGCTGCGTGAGGAAGCGACAAACACTCATATATACAAACACGCGCTTCAGATTAGACGTTGAGCCTGAGTGACTTAAACAAGAAAAGATAACTCTTTGTGTGGTGACAGACGGATAAGCAGAGCTATCTGTGGCTGTAATCTTGGAATAGTTTGAGTCACTGTGTTTTGGCAACACGCGAACACGATATGTGATCTTCTCAGTGAATGAATGAGCAATAGTGTTTTAAGGGAGAGGGATCTGTTTTTGATTCGTGTTGTGTCATGTTTTTACCGTCGGCAATCAGAAACCAACATCTGGCGTGATCCCCCCCCCCACCCCCAAAAAAAGAAATCTAACAAAATGTCACTGTAAGATAATACGCAACTTGAAATATTGGAAATGCCAAAGGTAATGAGATGGATTGTCTTCCTCTCCTTTTTTTTTTTTTAAAAGCCCTGTTTAAAGAAGACGTAGTGCCTTACTAGATGTGATTTTTTAAATATTGCTCAATTGATGATAAGGGAACAAAAACCTTTGTGAAGACTCATGAAGTTTGAAACATGTCGGATGCCATGGGAGATTTAGCTTATTTCACCCATTCAGATCTCTGGCCCCTGGAGTGGCGTGAGTGCCAGTCATCTTTCACACGCATGTATTTTCATCAGTCATGTGCATCCTGACTGAAAATTATATTAAATTATCTTAAATCACTTTGGCATCATCTGAGGTTCACCGTCTGGAACTGCAAGATTATATAATATCTTAAAGTTTATATATATTGGGCTCTTTACAATAGTCCTGAGGGGAAGAAAAAAAAAAAAAAAACAGCCACAATTGGGTAAAGAAGTAATCGTAACAGTAACACGGGGCATGCATTTTACCTACACAATGATATGTGTTTGCTTAACAAATTGATGCAATACCTGAAGTCTACTTCACATTTTTGTTTCATCTCCTTTCTGAAGTCTTTTACAAGTTATCGTCTGGCACAGGGTCAAACATATGGATGCTCTTAGCAACTCAATTCCTGAGAGACTACACAGAAAAATACCAACAAAAAGGGGTTTAAAAAGAAAAACGCTCAGAAAACAGAATTAACCACAGTGTTCTTATTCAGGCTCAACATACTCCATCAACCTACTGAAGGTTTCCATTTTTTTTTTTAAAAGTATGTCTTCCAAGATCACTGCAGCGATGACCTGCGTTATCCTCTTAGACTGGGTGAAATCAAAACTTCTACAGTCAGTGACGTCAAATTGATCTAACATTGATCAAAGTGTGGTTAGCACCATTAGCACACGTTGCTTTAGATCCGAGTATTGCTAAAGGACATCTTTTCAACTTTTTCAAAACCCCTCTCCTGTCGAGCATTGAAACAGGAAGAGTGTCTGCTTTTTGACAGCTCAGAAGCTCCGGCTAGTGGCGGCTGACTGCACGATAGTTAATCAACCTGTATATGAATAAAACTCTGATTGGTTTAGCCAAATATACCCGGAGCCAACTAACAAGGGGGTCAGCAGTGAATTATTTAGCCGACTGAGCGTGTGCACCGCTAACCTGACGGAGAGGAAGGCGAGACTGATCGCCTGGTTATTTGCCAATAAATGACTGGTGGCTGTTTGTGAAGATTGTGTATAAATGGGGGAACTGCAATGGAAATGCCAAGAAAGGATTCAATAGCAGAAATGAAATACAACGTTTTGGCATTCACTACACCTTTCAAAATGCATTGTAGCGCGTGAAGCGCGATTCCACTAATCAATCTTAAACCACACCAATTATGATGCGCTTGTCTGTGATCAATAAAGAAAACATCTGAGAAAAATGCGCTCCCAGCCTCATTAGTAGATGCAAACATTGCCACTGGTCAATCAGATGCTGATGAAGATCTCCTCGCTGCCTTCCCATGTGAACGTCTACGTGTGTCAGCATACATATTACGCAAGCTTATTTTACAACAATACTTGTGATTTAATATCAACCCTTTGAGGTTTACGTATCCGCAGCATATTTCAAACACTTTACTTCTAAGTGGTGATCAAGATACAGAAATAATTTCCTTCTTTCTAACTTCTCTGTCAAGCCTTATAAGTTATCCAGTATGGAGGTATGTGCGTATCAACTTGTCCTGTATCTCGAGTTTCCTTTCAAGCCGACTCTGACCGCAGGCGTTTTTACTTTCTTTTTTTTTTTCTTTTCTTTTTTCATAACTAGCCTTTTGGACAAACTTTCGCTAGATTCTGGAGCCTCTGCTGTCCGTATAAGTGAGTGAGTCCAAAGGGAGCCAGACCAGAGGCACCTCACACAACACAGTGATCAAGTGCTGGTAGCATGAGTATATCCCAGAGTACACAGGGCTATTAGTTGTGAGCGATACGGTTGAAGTTACTCCTGTGAACTTTGCCGTGACTCGATGCTTGGTGCTGTTGTGGGGTGGGGGGTGGGGATCACTCGAGTTGTGTGAGTGAAAGGGTGGGTTTGGAGGGGGGGGGGGGTATTTGGCCTAACAGTCGATACATATCCCAGCAGCCACACAACTCCCCTCCTTGTTTCTGGTTGGATTCCACTCACAAGTGCTGCCATTCTTTCCTCCACTGAGTGCAGGCTACACGTGTTTGTGACCGCGCTCCCTGTCCCTCCACCGCCAACCCCCCCCCCCCCCCCCCCCCCCCTCCCCCACCCCCCACCCCACTCTCACCCTCCCCGTGTCTTTCTCCCTCTCCACCGAACCCAGTTATTAACACAAACACTGGCTGACACTTGTTTGTGCTTTTAATTGTGTCTGGATGTTATGTCTCTTGTGAACACATACATTAGCATTTCTCTGGCACAGTATAATCACTCCTTCAAACCACAACGCCATGCAGAGAGAGCACAGGAAATTACCACATGCAATCATGTTTGCTGCACAAGCACATTTGGCTTCATTCAGCTCCTGTATAGTCTGCCGCAGCCTCTAACTTCGTGTTGGGCTGTGAGTAAGTGCATTTCAGGGTTTTTGCCATTTCATTTCAGGCCACATTCGCAAGTGCAGTGACGGTAAATCAGATTACGGAAGATTTCCAGTCATGTCAGCGGTGCCACGCTATTAGATGGTTATGAAATAGACTAAATGTGTAAAATGCTTTAAATTAATGAACCCCTCTGTGTTGCTTAATCATCAATCATTATCTATAAACACCAAGCTTCTCCTCACAAACCAGGACCAACCGATCTGTAGATGTGCTCAGAGAATAACTTAATTTTTTTACCCGCAGACACGCCATGATTATCGGGGAGCTTTAACGTTGCACTGAAATGATTCCTCCTGTCAGAACACATTTAGATTTTCCTTATTTTTCTCCCACTGATATAACACGACTCACACAAAGAAAATCTCCTACTCGTCAGGCCTTTCTGCGTACTGTGAACAAAGCAATGGTGTGCCAAGGATTACACTGTAAAATATGCATGTCCCAATGAAATATGTATATAGCCGTGTGTCATCAATGACACGGCTTCTACAAAGACTATACTGGGTACACAGTGTTTCTCTGATTTTATTCCCTTGACTTTAATGGTTGTAGACGCAAGAAAAGGCTCATGTGGGAGAATAATTAAGCCTGACACCAATGTGTTTCGTGTGCATCTGAACACGTCTTACAGAACCGCTCATTTACTTTTTTTTATAATTTTGAATAACACCGACAACGGCAATAAAACAGCATGCAATAAGGGGGCTCGGCGCACCAGCCGGCATTGTTCCTGAATTAAACGCCCCTAATATCTTCAAGAAATAAGACTGTTTTCCAGGCGGATGGGGGCCTAATCTACTCAGTCATGGTGGTTTGAAGAGGGAATGTTTTCGAGTGTTAACATGGTTGGTTCCAGCATTCCCACCACCACAGTGATCTAACTCTGAAGAGGGGCTTCTATTTTCCTCTCCCTGCCACCAAAGGGAAAAGAGGTTACATGGATGAGCTGTGAATTACACCCTGGAAAAGCCTAGCAAACTAGCTGGAAAAGCCGGCGATCTGTGAAGTGTCACTGATGATTAAATTATATTTATCAAGATTATTGTATCATACGGGTCGAGTACAGTGAAACTTTGTCCTTTAAGCAGAGATTAAAGCCATGGCTTTCTTGTATTCATTACAAGAGCGAAGCCCAAGGCTATAGGGCCACTAGATAATCTCTTCTCATGACTCAGACTCCCACAATCAACACAAAAGCATTGGAACCATAACAGTTTGACAACAGTCAAGTACAAGAGGGCGCAACCAGAGGGAAGCAGTGTTGGTTAGTTGCCTCTAGCTTCTTTGCTCGGAGTCTCAGGTGTCTGCTTCTCCACAGGTATGTGTTACCATAATAGAGTAGTTAAGAGGGCCTCTTGTTGCGGGCCCTTCCCTTATGTCTCGGCACACTGACTCCAGTGTGAACAGCAGTGCCCAGACGATTTAGTGCAGTCTTGTTAGACTGAGTATTGCACAATGGAAACTGTCATGCAGTTTGTAATGTGTAATTGAACTCGGAGACATTTTTGTTTGAGCGTATATTCAGAGCTGGCTCCATTGGATTTTACTCGGAAGAGCCAGCAGACATCTTGCTTGCTGTTCACTCCAAAGGCTTTTTTTTTTTTTTTTTTTTGTGATCTAGCGAGCTCAAGCTGAGTAGCAGAGCACTTTCCCAAAGGCCTGCATGTCCAGCACGGTTGCGCCCAGAGAAACCACAACGTACCCCCGCCCTCCAAAGCCCTACACCGCTTTCTCACAGCTCACCCCACCCTCGCAGGGACTGTTTTGTCTTCTGGAACTTTCATTATGCGAAGAGGATAAAAATACAGCACCCTGTGAATTTATGGTTCCATTGGGGTTGCCATCGAAAATATGAACTTTTCAAACGTTCCCTCTGAAACCAAAGTAAGAAAACAGGCCAGCCACAACGTTTATACAGTCACCGCAACACAGGGGCATGTAGTGACTGCACTCACACTTACAGCTTCTTGGTATTAAAGCTGCTCAAACACATGCAGGTCCATTCATCCAAGGGTTTAAACCTTTAAAAACACCAACATGTGGCCATAGGAAGAACATTAGAATTCAATAACAAATGAAAACATGCACGTATCTGCATGCGACAATAACTCCCCCCCTTCCCCACACACACACACGCACACACACACGATTACCAAAATCCATTACATCCTCTTGGACATGTTATTCTTGTTTATTGACTGTGCCAATTTGAAAGGACAGTCCGTATATCTTATTCCTTTCCAGTGTAAACCTTTCCTGCCCATCTCAACCTCAGACACCGATGACACATCCCTTTAAACACCCCTTTTCTCTTGCACGGACATATGACTCAATGATAATGACAGTATTGACTGTTTTATAGAGAGTCATAATTACAATCATCTAAACCTCCATTCTGGGGATTTTATGTCCATCTCCACCTTTCCTACTCACTCTCTCTCTCTCTGTCTCACTGACAGCTGCTTTTCCTGGGAAAGTGCCTCTTTTCTCCTACGATAATCTATTGCCGTCCTCCCATCGCTTACATGTAGCTACATGGTGAGTCAGTGCTGTAATTCCGTCATTAGCTGGATAATGTGTGTGCTGTCTGTGTGTTAAAACTCTAAATGCCAGCTTTGCTGTGACCCCAGGGCAGCCTGTGGGTTTGACTGATGCCAGTCTACCCACCGAGCGTCATTTGAGCTCTGTAATGGGTTTTTGTCCAACTGAAGTTTGGCCTCGGGTGGCTTTGGGTATCGAGAACGCTAAGATCCGTGTGTGTGTGTGTGTGTGTGTGTGTGCGCTTCAATGTATTTGTATTCATTATGGAAGTTTAATATATGCTATATGTGTCAAAAAGTAGTGTTGAAGGGCCGCAATCTCATAAATTCAGAAGCTTTATTTAATTAACTGCCTATTAATACATATTGGAATTTGCCGTTCGTTGAATAGACCGAAAATGTGAAAGCATATCACAGTGTGTTCCTTCACCTCAAGCTTTTTCTAATGAACTTGTTGAATGCCCATGGCGACACACCAAACAGCAACACCCAGTTACAGTCTGCATAATGTTAAAAATGTGAGATACATTAGAAAAACACACAGCCAAATTGATAAAACATGTCTCAGCTCAGTCTCCACCTGTCTTTTTCCAATAAAAAACCTGCAAAATTAAGCTCTAAACTGTGCTATAAATCTTCCAGGAGTCTAATTTAAAGAGTCCCTCTGGGCAAGACATGGATTTGTTTTTGATTGCAGTGTGAAGAAGACAGAAAGTAGTTTGTATCTATAATCCATATGTATTTTTAAGCACGTTTTTGTTTTCTGGTGTGGATTGGAACACATAGACACAGTTCATCTGTGTTATTGGTTTTTTTTTTCAGATATTTGAACACCAACACAGACGTGAGCACATGGATCAACTCGCTGCCCATGTGTGTCACATTCAAACACCGCTTTCAATCACAGATGAGTTTCTACCAACCCATGACAAATCTCCACCTGTGTGTGGGATCAGTGTTGGTTGTACATGTGTGAGCTCGCCCTGATCCCTCAGCTCCATCACCCACCACCCGAGGGGCCTGCCCGAATGACTGACGGAAGAATCTCATCTGACATAGAATATCAGTGATTGATCACTGAGACTCCTGAAGGGGGGGGGCTCTTGGCCTCGAGAGTGCGCACCTTTCCTGGGCTTGTCCACCTGAGTCCCTGCGGCGGATTCCCAGTGCATGCATCTTTGTGGCCATCGTCACAGCTGTGCATGTACACACACACACACACACACACACACACACACACACACACACACACACACACACACACACACACACACACGCACACTACCGTAAACGGGATCACAATAAACAAAAAACATAACTTACAGTACACGTCAGGGTCAGGTAAATTAATTAAACAATAAATCATTCATACTTTGACACAAGTGTCTTTTCTGTTGATCTTGAAAGAGGCTCACTGTCGAGGCAGGCCTCAGAAATAACCTTGGGCTATTATAGCAACGAGATTGAGAAATAGGATTTTGCCTCATTAAAAATAAATCAGGCCATTTTATACCAAACAAGAGCAAGCCAAATTGTGCTAAGGAAAGTACAATTAGCACAGAATCAATCCTTTTCTTCCATTTTCCCTTCTTTTTTTTTTTTTTTTTTGTGCCTCTGATTTTGTTGCCGCTTTATTTTAGCACTATAATGAATAAGAACACACAAACCATGAGATTCTTGGAAGAAGAACGCAGACAAACCCCCATCCCGCTCATAGCTATGTCTGGATTGCCTTCTGCGCTGAGATAGGAGTCAACATGTTTAGCGACATCAAAAGAAAACCTGATACCTTAAGTATAAGAAGATTAACACTTGCAGTGATCTTGAGCTTAGGCTTCTCCAGGACTTTCAACAGACTGTGCCAGAAGGGACAATTACCGATGAATTGGCACCAACATCTCGTAGTTATTTAACAAAATCTGGCACAGTGTATAAGCTCTCGTCCTTAAGACTTCCTTTCAAGTCTGGCCCCGGTATCAGAAGGCTAACAGATTGGGAAATGTGACGAGAGCCGACAGCAGGGGAATCTGCAGGAACACCAAAAGAAGGAGGTGGGGAACAAAAAAAAAAAAAAAAAAAAAAGAAAAAGAAAAAGAAAAAAGAAAAAGAACGCAAGTAAGCAAGAAAGAAAGAAAACAAAGGAGACACAGAGGCAAACAAAGAAACAAACGTATCACTCGGTAGACATTTTATTTCCTGACTTTAAGGCTGTGTCATATCTCAGAGTGGATATTTGTGGTGTGTCTAAGCTCACTGGTATGCCTGTGGGTTTTTTACTGTGTACCTCGGCGGACTCAATGTGACAACTTTAGGAATGTGACATTGTGTAAAACTCTGGAAACAAATGCTGACAGTCTGACAGAGTGGCACAGACGCATGCAAAACATGCACACAGACCGACAGATTTAACACTCGTTTGATACACACAGTTTTAAAAGAGCATATATTTCCTCATTATTGCTATTTAGTGTGATTTATTTTACTTAAAAGTCACAAGCTCACTCGCTCACGCTCAAGTCAAGCTGCAAAGCACCTGTAGGGGATGTTGTGTTGCCAGAAGCTCTTTGCTAATCCTTACCTTGAGCACCAGGCGCTCACCACAGGACTTCTCGGGGTTTAGGGAGTACACTACTCTTTACACATATATCACTCCCCATTAATCCAAAGTACATACTGTATGCTTGTACCTACAACGATTTTGTTCAGCAAATGTAATCTGCCTGTCAGAGGGGATGCCAGCAGAGGAAGCAGCTTCAGGAAGTCATGGACAAACTCTTTAGACAGAGATGTCTCCTTCCCTGTGGGGAAACTCTGACAGCCGTCCGGCTTTTCGTCTCCACGTCATGCGGAAGGTAGGGGAGGTGACTTGGGTGAAATTTCTGGATAACAATATTGTGACTTTCAACTTTGTTGAACTTGCAAAATTTAATGTTTTAAAGTGTCAATCATTTTATAGCTATTCCCGCAATGTTCAAATAAAGATAGACCAGGTCATTTTTCACATTTTATAAGGAAAGATTTTTTTTAAGGAAGAAGTATCAAGCACTTACCAACCATAAGAGGTGAGCAATACAAATTTCTCAAACCTCTGGTTGACAAGCTTGTGAAATAATGAAATACAAGCATGTAGCTTTATCATTTGTTTCAGATGTAGAAGTAGACATACAGATAGCTACACAGGAAAATTAAAAAGATTTGAATATTGCGTAGAAATACAATAATTTTGCCAGTTATTTCTACAAATAAAATGTGGGTATATTTCAAATTCTCAAATGTTGATATTGATATTATTAAGACCTGCAACACAAAGAAACAAATCTCAAAACAATACCTATTGTGAAGTTTGACTCAATTGTGTAGAATAAACATCACAAGTCTTTCCGATAAGTTCAGTACAAACTGCTACAAACATGGCGGGAACTTATTGACAGCCTCCTCAAGGAGGGTAAACCACAGACGATCGTTGCCGTTCACAGAGTGCTGCATCAAAGCACACGCGAGGAAAGTTGACTGAAACGACAGTGTGGGAGGAAAAGTTGCACAAGCAGCAGGGATGAGCTTCAGCCTGGAGAAGATTGTCAAGCAAAGCCCATTCAAGAAGTTGGGGGAAGCTTGACAAAAAGTGAAGTGAGGCTGGAAGTTGGGGCATCAAGAGCCAGCGCACGTGGGAAATGGACGTGTCACATGATAAGAGTCGAACCATTGTCGAATCAGAGGCAGAGTCAGAAACGTCTCTTCTGAGCCAAGGAGGAGGAGAACTGAACCGTTGCTTGGTGGTCCAAAGTCTTTTCACAGGAAAGTAGCACTTCCTTGGTAAATCAGTTGGGAAAGCCTTCGCATTTAAGCTGCTTCAATCCACAGTCAGCGATGTCTTGAGGCGTAACATCATCCGCTGCTGTTGGTCAACAAGTCTAAAGTCAACGCAGCTTATACCAGGAGGGTTTGAGGGCACTTCCTGCTTCTGTTTGCTTGACAAGATCCATGAAGATGATTGTTTCCTTTTCCAGCAGGAGGCTGCTCACCGTGAGAAACGCTTTGCTGAGTGTGTTACTCCTCTGCAAGAGTTGATGTTTAAATCACTAACTCTAACTTTTTTCTCAAGAGGAACATCAGAGCTCCAAAGTTTAAAATGTTCTCTATTGTGAGTAATGTTCCAATGTGTAGACATTTAGACACACTTATTTATTCAACAAACTATAAATTATATCTCTCACAATAATAACAAAAACACACTTTAAATGATGATAAAGTATGATGCATTAAATTGAAAATATTTTAATGTTCCACTCTTTGAATAGCATCGAAATGTTTTCCCCTTGTGATTCATTTAAAACTTTAGAAATAAAAATTATGTGCACAAAATAGGTGAATATATATATAATATAATATATAAAATATATAACATTGAAAATTCTGCCCTTTGATCTTCAGCGGCCTATTGATGAAGAGTCAAAGCTTTGTTTAGGAACAAGATTCTTATCAAGGCAGTTAACTTTACATTACAGACATAAAATCATCATATACAGATTAATGTGAGGATTAAACAAAAGATATTTTTTTATTAAAAACAAATTACATAAATGTCACAGATCATGAAACTGAAAACTATGAGTAAATATCAGCCTGATAATAAAGGATATTAATCCAAAATGTAAATGGCTTGTTCACCATCTTTTTACCAACAATATTACCAGCATGCAAAGTACTGACGTGACTTAAACTATGAAATGAGATTCAAAAAAACAAAAAAAACAACAGCTGTTGTCCAAATGTTAAATGTACTTATAGAGTCTCTATAAGTTTCCATTTTGCTTGACTGCAAGAAAAGCATAATAGTTTTTGCACTAAACACTAAATTACTGCTGCGAATTAGTTGATCACAAACAAACCTTTATGGGTGGAGTGATGTCTATTCATCTAGAAAAACACAACTGCTTCCCTTGTAAGTAGTTTATATTCAGTTATTTTTCAGTTGATTTGATCCTGATGTGGACAAAACCAGGGTTTCTCCCGTGTGTGTGTGCTAACACCTATAGGCCTGCTTTTAAACTCCAAGGTGAGTTTCACCTCAGTGATAAAATTGTAATGAAAATGTAGGATGATTTTACATTAACAGCAACCTTCTATTTTTCATGCATATTTTAAAAGAAAAAACAAAAATATTATACAAACTTGGGGCAATTTGTTGAATAAGAGGGAGAGGAGGACATGAGTTGGCTCTGAATGTAATAATGAAGTTCTTTCGGTTTAATTCTAGTCTACAGTGTGGTTAAATTGAAACTGACTGTGCAACATTGAATTGTACCGCTTTGAACTGGAAAAAAAAGTATTTTGAAAGATGATTTGTGAAAAAAAATGAATAAATAAAAACATTTAAAAGTGGCAGCCCTACCTCAAAAATCTGTCCAGGTCAGATTACAACACGATTTCTAAGTGACTTCCTCCATTCAACTTGTTTCTTGCTATTATGGGTCATCAACTTTAATAGAGCTGAGTAGATGCCACGGCACGTTCCGCGCCGTAAAACTCCCACTCTGCATATTTTTCGTCTCTCTTCAAGAAAGCTGCGAGTGATCCGACGCAGAACTCCACGACATGGTAAAGATAACAGGTGACAAGACAAGAGGCGCCAGTGCGATGTTGGATCTAGAGGCCGCCTTGGGATACGGTGACAGACGTTGGATTCTGACACGTCTCCGCGGTGGATGGGAGGAGCAGGAAAAGTGAGTGATTTGGCGTTGTTTTGGAGAAATTCCCTCCAGTCATTGTGCTCTCTCATTCCCCCATAACCCTCTCCGGAGTGGCTCTGACAGACAGACAGAGGAGACGTGACCTGAAACAAGCGGCTGTTTGATCATCTCCGCATCGCTTTCATTCTGTCACAAAGATCTGTGCAAAATCACTTAATATTAAAAAAGTTTTCAGTATTATTAAAGTGAAAATAAGCTCACTGGTGCCGATGCATTATACATCAATAACGCTGACAAAATCTATTTTGTAAGTAAACTGACGGGCCAAGAGAAGAAAGAGAAATTGTGATAAGTTTCGATAAGGGTGGATCACAGGCCACAGAGAGATACGTCTGTGTGTGTTACTGATAGAGGGAGAAGACCGGCATTTTGGTATTTTGGTATTTGATATTGACTTATGATTGTGTCCATTTTCCCCCCAAAATACAAGATCTTTAGACCAGTGCATGTTGATGCACATCTTTCTTAGGCCAGTTTTGGCCAGAAACCACTGCTGTGAGGATATTGTTGCATTTTCAAGACTTTTTGACAAGTTCTCACTACTTCAAAGGAGCGTTTGAGGATTAAGACTTGGTTTTAAAAATCAGGTTAGAGAATCAAATTCTGTTGGCTGAGAATGGACGTGAATAGTGTGTGTGTGTGTGTGTGTGTGTGTGTGTGTGTGTGTGTGTGTGTGTGTGTGTGTGTGTGTGTGTGTGTGTGTGTGTGTGTGTGTGTGTGTGTGTGTGTGTGTGTGTAGAAAAATCAACTCACTTACCCTCACACCCACACACACAGCTATCCCAACACCTCATAAAAACCAGAGACCGCCCACACCCAAACAAATCTAAAACAATCAGAGGGTTTGGCAGGAGCAGACCGCTGTGGTCATTACTCTGGACTCAGTGACAGCTTGCCCTGCTCACCTCATCTGTCTGCCCTCTATAAAAAAAAAAAACGGCCTCGTGGGCCAGCTCCGCCCCCTCGCTGCTTTGACCCTCTTCTCTCACCCTCCCTCAGACACTCTATGGCCCCCCGGCTCTCGTCTGGTGATTTAGGCATTGGTTGGATGCTTCATGAATGGTGACATGACTTTAAACTGACAATAGATGAGGATTTCACACTGTGTCTCAACATCCATATTTCATTGTTTTCCCCTTCTTAACTTTCTACTTTACTTTTTTATCAAACACTGTCAGACAACCTAAGAGTTTTTAAAATACATGACAACATGCACATTGTCAATTTTTGTACTGCATTTTTCTGACTAATGTGACTTTTTGTCTCCTCGCACACTGCTAACTCCACTCCCCGCCCTCCTTCTCCACTCTCAGCCAATCACATGCCAACTCACTCTAACGGTGAGTCCAAGTAACACAAAAGAATGGGAACCAACAGAACATCATTCAACCGTAACATTGCAACAACATGAAGCAATTCAAACGACCCCGATGAATGTTGGAAGGAGTGGTGTGGTAGATCAAATAACATTGTAATCCATTGGTTTCCACGGTGACAAATGTGGCGTTGGCGAAGGTATGCGCTCTACCAAGTGCCCATTCTAGTTTTGTGACAGTTTCAGATATTGCCACAGCCTACTTCTGCCAACAACCAATAGAAAAGTATCAGAAAATGAAAACCAAAGCAACAACAGTGCAACAACTGATTTAAAATTGTCACCAAGGCAAAATGCTAGATGTCCAAGTTCTTTGTCTATTTCCACACCAGGCCACCAACTCTATACATAAATGTTACAAACAACTGCAAGATTCTTTTTTTTTGAAGAAGAAGAAGAAGAAGAAGAAGAAAGATGTCACACAGATTAATGATTTACCTTGTTTCTCTTCACTTAAGTACATGGCAGCAGTCGTCACCTATGAGTCAGTGAAGAGACTGACAATGCAATACCAAGTAATGAACTTTAAGGCCGATTAATTCTCACAGCCTGCAAGATCCTTTAGCCTGGTACGATCCGATTTTAAGAGTTTTTTTTTCTAATTGGTTCAGAGTAGGAGAATATTTATATTATTGTTGTGTTGCCTTGTGCTTTTGTTTGTTTTTGTACGCTGCCTTAATTCTGTTGTTTAAAATGTACAATTGCAATAAAGATGTTTTATTTATGTGACATATTAGAATCCTGTATTTCACTGATTTACAGTACATATATATTATATAGTTTTGATAGTGTGATGACACAAATCCTCACAAAGTTGTAACTATTAGTCTATGTTTCCAATAACAGCGGGCCATTTTAAAAAGAAAAGCCTTAAACCAAACACATTACCACAAACACGTATCGAGAAAGTTCAATCTCTAACTTCCTTCCCAACTGTGACCATCCGCTAAACAATTTGACACAGTTTGAGTGATTCAAACCACAGCACACACTGAAGAGTGACAAGCCATCCAGGGCAGCAGGAAAGTCTGCCAAGTCATCACTCACGCCCGAAATGTCCAATGATTGCATAGTTGTTCAGCTTTTCCTTTCTTCTTTCACATTTCTCTGCAGCCATAATAATGCGTAGGCAAACGGATGGATCCAAGTATTCATGGCTTTTCACAGAGACCGCACTTTTTCAGTTTCTCTATTTGACAAACACATAATGAAACACTTACGACTGCACAGACACGAGCTAAGTTCACCCTTGTCCTCCTCGGGCACACATGCGTGGACAAATAAACTAACACGCCCTAATGTATGTCTCTCCCGGCTCTCCTCCGCCGCGGAACCCTGCCACAGCCGACTTAGCCAGGATTTACGCGGCCCAGTCACAGCGTCTCCATTAATTGCTGAAAGTGACACCATGCACGGTTATTACACGATTACGACATGACAGCTCTCGTTTTTCACCATTAAGAAGCAGACGGGCCTGCGCTCAGCTGCAGCGGGGTGTCAGCACATGGGAGTGAGCCGGCAGGAAGACAGGTTATACTGCGAAGGCCGCAGCCACAGCATGGGGTGGCTCAGCTCGCTTATCTGTTGTCACGACACCAGGGGTGCTTTCAAACCTGTACACAAACAGCTGAAAGTATGCTCGGACAAATGAAGGAACAACGCGACTGGTCAAGTTCGATCACGTAAAAAGTCAAAAACAACAAAACAAATACTTTGTTGCAATCAGTTGTGGCTGTTAAAGGGACAGGAAAGCAATGAACATCATCCTAACCCTACTTGACATTTATAAGAAATAGTGAGTGGATGTCAAGCATCTGGTCGTGCAGTTTGAGAGATGTTGGATATCAAGGCAATGCTAACTGTAAAGTCGAAACATTATTATAGATCACAGTGGAACCACAGGAGCTAAGATAAGATTACTGAGGCAGAAAGGTTCTGATAGATCAAATCTAAAAGTCAAAGTTTGAGGTTCTGCAGAGAGAAAAAAAAAGACATTGAAGGAAAACAAAGATTAATGATAGGGGTTGTGGTATCAAATTATGTACAAAAATAGTGCAATGAAGAGGTTTTCGTTTATCATTTAATTTTTAGATTTCAGTTGTTTATATTTCTTGGCAAGCAAGTCATTGACATTGTGGTGAGTTCTCCACCACAAGGCTCCATATCTGACTGAAGCTGTGCATCATTCTGCCTCCATACACGGGGGCCACTGTCATGCTGCAGACTGATTACAAGACTGATCAGATTCTACTTGAATGTCATTGTACCATGAATAAAAAAAAAATTTATTATTTAATTCTTTGAGTTGTTACAGCTCACAACTGACTGGGCAAACCTCACAATAGGTGCATCCTTACCAAAAAAAACCCCACTGCAACCGCATGACATCATCACAGTGCATCGTCACCTTTAACTATGAATATCAGAAAAGAAAAAAAAAAAGATCAGGCTCCTCGATCTACTAATTGCCCACTTGAAGCGAAGACGTCAAGGCCGTATGGATTTTCTGCCAGGGAAGTCGTGTGTGGCTGTCCCTCTCTCGATGCAAGAGGTTAGGGAGGGGGCTTGAGAACGGATGTGAATAATGCATTACAAGGTATGAGGCTGGTAAGGAGCCGGGGCTCTGGGAATTTAAAGGCATTTGTGTTTGTCACACAAATCAGGAAGTCTCGCTGCGCTCAGAGGCAAATCTGAACCGACGGCTGAGCGAGGAGGATGGCACCACCTTTTCGATAGAACTCGGGCCTCGAGAGGAAGTAGGTGTGTGCGGGCATGCATGTGTGGAAAGCACAACAGAAATGGAAAAAGGAGGGAGTTGAGTAAAGGAATATTACTATTTAGGAGGAATATAAAAAAAAGAAAAAAAAAGAAAATGTTTGCCGGAAAAAGTTTCCAGTTATCACTGAGTGACAAATACACTCGTCATTAATAAAGTAGTGGTACTTTATAGGTGAGAAGTTTTAATTACTACAAATGAGGGAACCAACTATAAAGATGCATTTGCATACTGTTCAGAGTGAGTTGATGTATGTAAATGAGCATCAGAGTGGATCTCATGCCCCTGCACAACAAACCACAGATGTGTAAAAATGCAATATATATAAAATGAAAATATAAGAAGACATTCCATCCATACATCTTCTTTACCGTTTAGTTCATATGGGGTCCCGGTGGCAGAAGAGAGAGCAAAGCAGCCCAGCGATCTCTGTTGCCCACAACTTCCTCCAGCTCTTTTTGAGGGACCCCAAGTCGCTCCCAGACCAAACCAGTGGTATAATCTCTCCAGTGAGTCCTGGGCCGACCTTGGGGCCTCCCCCCAGTCAGACATGTCTGGTAAACCTAAAAGGAGGCGACCAGGGCTGACGACCAGGGCTGACCAGAGGCTTTTGATCACTGTACATATAGCTGTCATGTAATAATAGCTTTAATCTCTGTTATCCTCTATTTTAATGTACAACACACCATATCTGTATCTGTGCTTTCGCAAGCAGAAATAGTTATGGTGCTACATTTATTCGCAGCTTTTTCCCTTGGGACCTCCAATAGAATATGGCCCGTACAGAGGTCAGACACACTAAAGATAAAAGCCTTTGACCTCTGCTCAGGGGAAGATTCCCTTCCTGCTTGGCATGCCATACTCTTCTGTGACCTGTCTGTCAGTGCGGCTGTGTGTGTGCCTGCTTCTACATAGCATCATTTATGTGTGCTTTGCGTGTGTCTATCTATGTAACCGGGGTCAACTTGGTCTCCCTGTGTAAACCAGTAAGGTCTATCTGAGACAGGCTAGAGATTTAGGTTGCTCTTGAAGATTTTCACCTTGGGATTGGGTGCGTGGACAACTGGGTGAGAGTAGAGCGGGGGAGTCAGCCCATTACTGACACAGAGGCTGCTGAAGTGCAGACAGACAGGAAGCAGATCACGGTCTAAGAGGCCAACACGTCGAGCCTTTTTGACCTCATCCGAGTGCAATGAGTTACTGTGAACTTGTTCCCTCATAAGACGTAAAATAACCTTTGAAGTTGTCTCAATGAATGATATGTGACCCATTGAGTTAATCCAATGAAATACAAACTAGAGAAACAACCTAAGTAAAAACAGCAAGTACTCCTCAAGTTTGGTTTATTTAATTTATTTTTGAACATATCAGTAAAAACACAACAAGAGCAAACTTCAATCTTTCCACCTGTGTACGAGATAATCAAATCACCATGAAGAACCTGAGGACAAAAATGTGGAAAACATCCAACTAATCTCCAAAACAGTAGTTTGAAGTCATTTCTTGCCTTGCTGCTGACAGCAGACTGAATATTACTTAAGGTAATAGTGCAAAGGCGCGGCTGCCAAGCAGTGGCGGGCAGAAACATACCAGACCGTCACTTAAAAGGCCATGTCAGAGGTTAAGTGGTCATGGAAAAGGAGGCAGAGAGCCGCCGCTCAAGTTATTAAGCAGCATAGTTTCTCTCGTCAGCAGGTGGGAGGTGAGATCTGGTGTGAGGAGCAGGTGCTGCCCGGGCCCGGAGATCACAGCTGAACCTTAGGCCGTGATAAGCCCAATGCCACTTAAATTACACCCCCCAACACCGCTTTGACCCTGCAGGGTTTCGATGGTGTGACAGGGAGAAAGTGAGAGCGTCGAGGCTCCAAGTGTGAGAAACAAAAGCTGAGACATGTGGATGTATGCGAGTGCATGCCAATGAGTATGAGTGTGTGGGTTCTCTTTTTCATTTAATGGTGAAGGTTATATAAGTGCCTCCATGGTGTCTATACATTAAAGAGAAAACTGACAGCTAAATAAAGTCCAGCAAGGAACGACAGCTAAGGGCACGTTTGTCTGTTTATAGTCCCTCTCATTCTTCAAAATCCTCTTTCACTTCAAACATCCACCACAAGTGTTGATTTGCCTTGGCAAACTCTCGGGGTGTGGGGGTGGATGAAGGCTGCCAATGAGAATGGGAGATGGAGGCCTGTGTGGTTTTTGTCAAACGCTCGGGCTCATCCACAAACTGTGGCATCAAGCGGCGGATTTCAAACTCGGGTGTTTTGTCTGAACCCCATTGTTGACACTTGTTAACGACATTTCCGAGAGGGAAAAAGTGGGAGAAAGGGCAAGCTGCGGGATGAAAGTGGCAGAGTGAGAAGGTGAGGAAAGAGCAGGGGGCGGATGCATTTATTTGATGATTACCTTTTTGTTTGCTCCAGCCCCAGAGACCCCGGCCCCGAAGCACTTCCAGCAAACCGAAATCATAAACAAACAATAAAAAAAAAAGAAAAAGAAAATATATATATATATATGTATTAAAAAAAATATGGTAGAAGAGACGAAGAATGAAAGTGGACGCAGAGCAGGCGCATGGGGAGCTTTGAGGATTTGGCGAGGTGAAGTATCGATCATCCATTGACAAACACAATAGAAATTTTAGATGTGATGTGAGAGGCCCCTATCCATAATTTATTAGCCAGCCAAATGTGAGTGACGTGGGGTGTGGACAGGGGGAGAGTACTGAGTATTGATTAGTTGGGGGGGGGGGCTAATACAGAAAAAGGGGGGCTCCAGAGAGCAGAGAGTGTGCAGGGAGATGGAAGGGCGATGCAAGAAAGAGAAAAGAGAGGGGTGGTGGTGGTGGTGGTGTGTGGGGGGGGGGGGTTGTAGACGGAGCACAGGAAAGCCATTAAGGATGGCAGTGTTACCAGACACTGGCAGCGACCGAGAGCGCAACAGAGGGAAGCGCGAAGATTGGAGGACGAAGGGAAAGAACGACAGAGAGAAAGAGGTCAACGCACACTTCCCCCTCTCCACCACTAACACCCCCACCCCTTTTCAACCACACTCCACCCGTCTCCCCGCACCACCCCAATCAATATGACCATGTCAAAACATAAAATGCATGCTTTTGCTCTTAAGTAAAAGGTGTCTAAGATTTTTAAAAGCATTGATTCGGGGACCGGTCGATGGAAATCAAGGCATATTTTCCTGTGCAAAGAGGGGTAATAACACTCAGCTGATAATAGCACAACACAGGGGGGGACTCGAACCGCGTCTGTTAGGAGTGCACTGGTCAGATTACGGCACTTGGCTCCGCCTGGAGAGGTCGCAAGCAAAAGGGGGCAGGTCAAGGATTTGAGCTCTCTCTGCACAAGCCACCTCTGAGATTTTGTCTGCGAGGAGACTATGAAGCAGAGGATGGGTTGATGGCACTGGACTTTTACTGCAGCATCTGCCAGAAACATTTTACACAGTAAAGTGAGGAGTATCTAGACAAGATGATCTCACAGGGCTGATCTCGGGAGTAATATACACTATCAATTGTAGTCACATTTAGCAGAGCATGTCTCTAGTGCAATACCTACCACAGTCTTTTTATGCTACTATTTTTGATTACACGCCAATCATCCAACTTGAGATGATATTGCCATACCATTGTCAGTTAAATGTCAAACTCACACCCTGAGTTTTCACATGGCGGAAAGTTTTCTGTGGCCCAGAATAACAGTCACTCAAAGAGGCAGAAAGGTTGTGGGTGGGTTCAGTGGTTAGGGGAACATATTTTTCTCTCCCTAATGTTGGCACCACTGAAGCAGAGACGACATCCATGCCAGAAGTGAGGACACAGCACCGCCCATGGAGAGCCAAACCCAAGCAGTTAAAACAAGCAGTTAAGACCAGGCACAAAAAGAAGCAGCGAGAAAAACACAAGATGACGAAAGAAAAAAAAAAAACACATGCACACACAAAATCATGTCCAATAATCAGACACAAAACGCAGGGCTGCCACATGAAGGGCACTGCCAGTGTGCATCCATGTGTCCCTCGTTGCTGCGCTAGTTAGCACGGTGGCCACAAAGTGGGGCATTAAAGACAATGGCAACATAGCAGTAATTAGCCTTTTCCCCCGGGTGTGGCTTAGCTCCGAAGACACTCATCTGTCCATGACCACAGAGTCATATAATGAATGACATTGCATTGCTGTGATGCAATAAAACAAACAACATCTGGATGAACTTAAGACAACCTGCTTTTTCTCTGCTGACCTCTTGACCTTTCACAGATTATAAAGAAGTCTTAAATTAAGAGATGGCTGCAGTCAAGACTATAGATTTCAAACTAAAGTTTGAGCTTTCAGGTCATTAGAATTATCAAGTGTTAATTAATGTGACAAAAAGTGGTTGCATAACAGTCAAAAATTTTCTCAGCCATATAGTTCAAAACTTCCTGTTTTTTTAATGCACAATGTGAAGTTGAAACTTCTGCCCAGGAAACATAACAACAGGATTGTAAATGCACTAAAATTATTTTTGATAAAGTGTAGCCCCACCAGATGTCAGCCCAATGGAAGTGGCAGCAAAAGCAGGAGAGCTTCAGGATTTTGCCGTTTCGTATGTATTTTAAGAAAATGGATACGTCAGCTGAACAAGAAGAAAGCAATTATTCCTTTGTAAGTGACAATTTGGCAAGATGGTCACAACAGTGCAGTGAGAGGTTTAACCTGTGTTCTTCCACGCACTCAGTAATCCTTCCAACCACCAGGCCACACTGAAACCTAAAACAACATGGTTTTCGGCTCAACAGAGGTGTGCGCTTGAGAAGCAGGATCACTCACGTTGCCCCGTCAAACTTTAACCTGAATGCAAAGACCTTTGAGTCAGCAAAGGTCTGACCTGAGCATTTCTGCAAGCACATGTTGCGGAAGTCACGACAGGTTGGCCGTTTGCATTGGTTTCATCCCGATTGTGTGTGACCTGTTGTCAGTGTGGCACACGAGGATGTGGGAAATGGAAGCCTGCGGGAAGATAATCTGGTCACCTGATCCAGGCCCGGTGGAGGCGATGACAGCCGTGCTGTGCCGCCGTGTGTCATATGATGAGGGGGGCCAAACGGCAGGTGACTGGCTCACCCGCTCTTAATGGACAGATGAACAAGCCGCCGGGGAGATGTGAGAGGAAGGAAGAGGGGATGACGGTCGGGATGTAGGGATTTCACTTGATACCACATTTCATGTGACTGTTGATAAACGTGGGTCTGATGTAAGGTGGCGGGGAGGGAAAAAGAAGTACTTTAACACTGTGGTGAGCTGTGAGGCTCTCTGCTGGTACTCCAGCGACACTGTGTGAAGCCAGCAGGTATGAGAGCACGGCGTAGGACACACACGTGTGCGTATATGTGATCGAGAATGCATATGAGCATGGTGTCGGTAGATGTGTGTGTGTGTCCCTCTTTGTGTGTGTATTTAACAGCTTAATCAATTACCAAACCACTTGCCAAAGAGGAAACAGGATTTGCTCAACATGCCTCCCACCTTTCAGTAAAGGAGTCTACACAAATAGCGTATGCTCGCAGCTCAAACAAAGAACAAAGCATCTCCCCCTCCTTTTGTTTAAAGGAGACTTCTGGTACATTGTATCAATGGCCCAAGCTCCCGAGGAAACAAAGCCAGATGACTGTCGTCAGTGCGAAGGAGACCACACAAACACGTCTATATTAATATCTTGTATTGCTACAGTCACATGAGATAATTGCCCCAAAATAGATAAAGGGCCAGCCAACATGCTAGCACACTCATAAATGCAGATGTTATGCGGATGATTTAATCAGGAGCCGAACAGATGTTTTTAGGTTGCCCTCTTTCATTAAAAGCCCACAACAGCTGATTGAGGAATCAAAAGATTATTCTAGGAATTAGGATGTAAAAAGCCTGTTAGCCCAATTAAGAAAATTAAATTGTGTACATTAGACAGATCCTTGTTCAGCCAGCAGTGAGCATTTTGCCGACGAGGGCCGAGGCATAATACAATCAAAGAATCACAGCTTAATTGAAATGCACTTAAAAAGGATCACACTGACAAATGCGATTGCACTGAGGCGCTAATGTGCACCTCCTCCAAGTCCTCCTTAAATCCAATGAAATTGAAACACCATGGGCTGCTGACCGCTTCCTGATAAAATCAGTCAACCAGCGGCGCCGCACATGCAAAGAAGAAGAACTAGATGACGAAAGCACAGGAAGCAGATAATCAATTTAGAGAAAACACACGAGGTTAAGGTCTGCTTCGAGATCCAAACAAATGAAAGGTGAAGTGTTGATAACAAGTCATCACGGCCTTATCAGTCTTGTCCTGTCATGGGAGCCCGTCACTTTGAGCTCATGAAAGCTTGAGGTGGACGCCAATTAATATGCGCAGCACACGCTGGCAAGTTGCTCAGTCGCAGGAATCACGTTAACCCGTTTACGGCAACGTCACATACATGTACCCGGTTGTATGTTATCATACACCGCATCTACATTTCATTAATCAGAGAACAGGATAGCTTACATCCTCAACGGGAGTCTGTCTACTGCCACGAGACGCACACATCCAGGCACGTGTCATTATCATTGTTTGCAGAACCTCAGCCTAAAAGACAAGACAGTAATTAAGATTTAACTACAGAGTACATTTTTAGATGTGTACTTCCAGGCTTGGCCTAAAAGTATGTTTCCCGTCTCGAAAAATACGGCTTGAAATCAAGTGTCTAAAATCCTGGAAAACATTAGGATTTGAGCTTTAAAAAGAGATCACATCATTATTTACGTCTCTGAAGGCAGTCGCCCGCAGCCTACTTTACTCAGAACAAAACAGAATATATTAGGTTGAATTACAGTGGTAGTGAACACAAAGAATAATATCTTGCAAGCTGGAAATCATGTATATGAAAATACACAACTCCCTCCCTTAACACTTTTATTTTATTTAGTAGTAGTTGATGAGAACATTGTACTTGAATTGCAAACACTAAATACCTACACACTTTTTGAGCTTACACTATGTTTCACAAACAAGCTTTTCTCTCCACACATATATGTAAGCAAACAAAAATAGAAGGCACGCAGTTCGACTGCTGATATGAAAACAAAAAAAGATTATGTGTTTGCTATTTTCCTCGCCATTAATGTGTTTGGTGCTGAGCAGAGCTCTCTGAGGCAATTCTCTAGAGGAGCCACTAGGGGAGCTTCCAACCTCCTTTTGAGCAAACACTGTGTACTCAAACACACACACACACACACACACACACACACACACACACACACACACACACACACACACACACACACACACACACACACACACACACACACACACACACACACACACACACACGCACACACACACACACACACACACACACACCACACACCACACACACCCACAAGCACCAACAGTGAGGAGGGGGAAAAAAGAAGGTAACGAGGACAAATTGTGTCATTTCCTACAAAAAAGAGGACATCTCTATCAACATAAATAGTTTTCCAACTAAAGAAAAGGTGCATGAACATACTTATGTGCTTCATGTTGTCATTATCATTGTCATCCTTTCAGTATCCAGCCACCCGCATGCTCTTCCCACAGTTGACATGATGTTTGACTCTGTGAACAAACCAGCATGCTATTGTAGTAAAGCCTGGTATAGCGATGGGAATACTGTGCGCCCCAAAGTACAGAACACACCTCCATTATGCATTACACATCTAAGATATTTAAGCTCTTTGTAAGAGTTAAGTCTTGGAGCCGTGCCGTGTCATTCTGTGGGGGATGATAGGGAGCTTTAGTCATGTCTGTATTAGCAGGATGACTTCCAAAGCCTCTGGGATGGAGTGTTACAACCACTCGCTCCAGTCAGTCCCTGCTTTGATACCCAAACTCTGCCTGGCCCTAAGCACCAGATCAGAACCCCAAATAGGCCTTGCTTTAAAGGGGGATAAGCCTTACCACAGGGACGGACTATTTTCTAAATAAGATCAAATTAATCGCTGTCGCTTCATTAGTGAGTTCAATAAACAGTAATGTGATGGTTCAACAGTCCAGCAAGTGGATAGAAGGAGCCAAGGAGCAGAAGCTCATGTTCAGTGTGTGTGTGTGTGTGTGTGTGTGTGTGTGTGTGTGTGTGTGTGTGTGTGTGTGTGTGTGTGTGTGTGTGTACTTGATTATTGTACTTTCCAGAACGTCTTCGGGAGGGGAAGTGAGACTTGAGACCTGTGAATACCAGCTGACACAAATTCCAGGACACGTGTCGTCTTCAGAAGTGAGAAAAAGCTGTGTTTTCCCTTCTGGAGGCAGGAGAACATGGTTCTTGTTCTAAGATAAATACCGCCCATCTGTCTGGTGCTGTATGGTGGTGGTGTGTGTGCATGCCAACATCGGAGCCCTTCAAGAGACACTTAGGTCTGTGTGTATATTTTCCCAGTCTGATTGAAGTAAAACACAGCCTTTAATGTATCATTTCAAGTGAACACAGTGCCCAAATGAAAACACACACACCTACAAGCCCCACTTAATTGAAGGCTACAGGTTTTCACATAGTAGACAGTTTTTTTTTTCCTCTCTTGAAAAAAAAAAGCGCACTTTTTTGAAATCAATATTCTCAACTTGTTTTCTTGCAAATTAAAGCTGCCATTCTCAGGCTGATGTCACCAGGGACCGATGCTGAGAGACAGAAAAGGGATAAGAACTCCTGCAGTAAAGTTTTTTTTATTTGAAGCAGAAAAGATTGAAACGTAATCCTGCATTATCTCAAAATGACTGAAAGAGAGAGAGAGCACCAGAGACACACACAGATAGAGAGAGAGAGTGAGACGGGGCAAACATATACACCAAAAGGGAGCCCAGATGCTATTTCTGTTTTCTGAAAGCATTGGAAAGATTATTCAAGATGAGGAGAGGAATAAAAATATCATGGCATGATCTTAATTTCAAATGTTCTTTGTACATTCTTCTTTGAGATATAGCATTACACGCAGTGTCTGTTGCAATAACTTGTTGTTGACATACTTTCTATCCGCAGAAGAAGAATTTGATTGGTACAAGTTTCTCCCTCATCTTCCATCTCAATAACATGCAATTGCCTGCAGTTAGGCTACACAACATGCAATTTACACACAAGACTGCACTCTTCTCGCTGTCTGCTCCAGTAGAGCAGGACTGTGCTTTGCCATAAAAAAAAAAGAAAAAAAGATACACTCTTCAGGAAGCTTTGTAGTGCCTAAAAACCTCAATTAGGTTCATCAATATTTGATGGTATGGCTCTGATAAGGTCTACTTGCTCCCCCCCTCCAGTGCCTCTGTGCTGGCGTGATGTCTTTAATTGTTGGCCCAAAGCACTGGAGACAGACAAGACTTTGTTTGCTCAGTAATGGATGGCTCTGTCCCTAACACAATATTGAGACTGGCTGTTGTTGCAGGCATGGCTGCCGCACCCGTGGCCCGGAGTGATGGTGGATTGGGGGGTGGGGGCGAGTGGGGGGTTCAGTCATGTGACGAACCCGTTACATCCTTCAATATTAGGTGGGTACAGTATTTCATTTCTGGCACTTGGTAAAAGAAAAGCAAACCACAGGACCTCCGCAGCTCCCCAGTCACAGTGTAAACCCACTGGTTCTCATCCAACTGCGACAACAAAGAAGTTCTCCATCACCATATGAAGGATGGCAGCACAGGAAGGAGCCGCACCAAGCAAAGCTCTTTAAATCTATTTAAATCTATCTTACACATACGGGCAGGATGTGAAGATAAAAGCGAGGTGAGTGTAAAACCTGAACGACAGTCCTCAATCTCCCCAGTTCCTCCGGTCTCCTCCTCCTCCCTCTGGCGTCTCTATGGGTGTTGCGTTCACCTTGGCATGTGCCGATCACATCCTCTATCCTCGCCCCTGTTCCTCTTCCAGGACCCCTGAGCTGTCCTGGGAGGTGCCTTTGCTCAGGGATTTTTCTTCATTGACTTCGAGGGTAAATTGATTTTAATAGCCAACACTTGGGGCCTTTTCTCACGGTCTCTTCTTTCAGCAGCGGCAGGCTCCGTCACGCCTTGCCATATTTCTCCACTCAGGACGTCTGGGCTATTTTCCAGGGCTATTGGAATAAGAACTGACGAATCCCTTTCAAGGTCCCAAGGAGATAATCTCCTGTCATTTCTGATTTGCATAACATTATTTAAAATTTAATGTAATGGCATTAAGCTATAGAGCACACTCCTTCTTCTGCAAGCCCACATCTGTTTGCGGTGTGTGTGCATATGTGCACAAACAAAACCACTGTGGAGGCTCATCCCTGATGGGGTGACAGGAAGCCCCCTTTTAGTCCCTCTGCTCCTCACACTCCATCTCCCTACCTTCCCAGAGCGACCCCCACCTTCCGATCTGTCCCAGCGAACAGACTACGACCCACTGGATTGAGATAATCAACAGATATAGCAAAGAAGATGAAAGAGCTATTGGATCTATCCACACACACACACACACACACAGACACACACCCACATACACAGAGCTGCTAACAAAGCAAAGCATTCTGGAGTACAGGGCCAAGGCATAGCCCTGAGGACCGAGGGCCGGATACCATTCCATTTGTCAGATTCGTATGTGTCCTACTTAGAAAGCTGCAATGGGACTCAATTAGGCTGGAACCAAGACGAGCCGATAAATTAATTTATTAATGAACACAATGGAATGAAAAATGAAGGGATGAGCTTGCTCATTTGTTCAGGGCTGGCTAGGCCAAACAACCTCACAATACAAAGCTTTGACTTGGACGGAGAAGGGTCAGACCAAGATTATGCAATTCAGCCTTTAACAGCTTTGTCTTGGTTTTATCCACTGTGGAAAAACAGCAGTTTAATGAAGTACTGTATAAGACAACAAAATACAGTTTGTGCTCTGTTTAGGTCACTGTTGAGTCTTGCTCTGCTAATTGTTGTTTTTTTGGCCAAATCTCACTGAATAACAACACAAGCAATGAAAAACACATGCAATCTCTTATAATCTCAGTCTGCAATTCCGTTATAGACACAGAAAAATGCAGGTTCACACACACAAACACAGACACGCAGAAGCAGGCTGTCAGTGCTGACACACTAGCTCACACATGCACACGCACTATCTCTATTCTCTGTGGTAGAGCATCTTCCGCACATTAAAAATAAATTCATTCAGAGTCAATTTGGGGAATGTTTGGTGATGCAGGGCAGGAATACCATCTGAGCACTGGGGATTGTAGATTGCTCCCCCTCTCCCCAGAGCATTCTCTTTGTCTATCTATTTGGTGTGATTAAAAATACAATGATGAATGCATATTTCTTCCAGATGAATAACTTGAAGGGGTTGGCAGCAGATGAATCAGGGAGCTGTGTGTTGGTAGAAAACGACTAGCCAGGTCGGAGGGTTTCATAGTCAGATCCTCTGTAGGCTGGACTTCTTCAGAGCGGAGAGAGAAAAACAAAAAAAAGAGAGAGAAAAGAGGAGGTCATCTGGACAACAGTCCACAGAACCACATAAGGCTGGAGCTGGTTAAACTCACATCAAAGCTGCAGGCAAGATTTTTTTAATGTAAAAATGAAACATCTTATCCTTCTAAAAATGGAGCTACACATGGACTGTTTTACCAGTCTAGAATACTCCAGATCAACCATTTTGCTGGAACCGGTGTCAGGTCACGCTGCCAACGATGTATTGTTCACGAGCAGAGCTGATAAAATGAAAAAGTGGGCTTGAATATAAAACTATTTACTATGCGCAATAGTGTGCTCAGGCTAAATACAGCCATTGCATTGATTAACAATATAAATTTAGTTTAAGAGAGGAGTGTGTCAGAGAGCATCAGGGGCCATGTAGCAGAATGTGAAAGTTTCAGTTTTTAGAAGGAAATCACAATAGAAAAAAAGTGGAGGAAATCATTAACAAGTTCCTCAAAATACAATGTTAGATTTGCATTAGACGAGATTAAAGAAAAGTATAAAAAAAATAAATAAAAAAAAAACTCTTGTGCAAAACCATAACAGTTACAACAGTAAAAGACTAAATATAAAGACTTTAACGATACATCTAATTAAAAGCATGTAACTACCATGAGTTACATGGAACCCCTTTTTATGACTGCTGGATTACTATTAGCAATGTTACATTCAAATGGGAAAAACAATAGCAAAAAATGTCACAGGCCAGCACTGTAGTAAAAGTTTTAAGCAGCTCGAGAGTTGGAGCGGCACAATGTGGCTTCAGCTCTCAGAGTGGGGGCTAATTTTCCAACAACCTGAAAACCTCTAGTTCAGATTACACTACATCGCCATCACCAGTCCGTCGAATTTCAAAAGAACTAAATTGGATCTTGCTGCTGAATGAAATTACTTTTGAGAAAACTCTATTTTCGGCCAAATATTCCAAATGTGAGAAACAACTGCATTGGGTTACGCCACTCAAGAGCACTACTCTGACTGTAGCTCGTGTTATTGTAACAATTTTCACACACATAAATGTATGCACGTGCCTTCACCCGCCCCTTAACACCATGCATCCATACATGCAGGCAGCCGCACACCAAAACATATGAAACATAAGCCTCCCCAATGACTGGGGAGGGTGTGGGGCTTGAAGGGGAGCGTTTGAGGCTTGTATCCTCAGTAGAGGCTGCTCCTGGCAAGGCTACTGAGTGTGCCCACCCCCAACCCACGCCCCCCCATTGCCCCGGCAAGCCAGTCAGAAAGGAAGGCCCTCCTCTCTTTACATGTCAACTTCAGACGGCATGCCTCTTGCTGGCTCAAAGCTTTGATACCAAAATAGTCCAGGAAGCCTCTGTCTTAAAAATGCCCCAGCAGACCCTGATTCCGGGGATAGAGGGAGGGAAATAAAGAAAGAAGCTGGAAGGAGAGAAAACACAAGAGAACGAGCATATTACTTGGAGAAAAAAAAAAAAGCGAAAAAGATTTATGTGTTTTGTGTGATTGCTCAATACTGTGGTGCAAAATGCCTGAGAAATGCCGGTCGATCTGGACCTGTGAATAAATCTTTGCATTGAAAAGATTCAAACACATTTTGTGGTGGGAGACCGGATGGGCACTAACGTGTGAACGGCCCATACAGAAGAACAACACTGGCCTCGTTTCAGTTTCCTGGGTTCTTTTCCTTCCAGAGCATCAACACACAGCATAACTCTAAAAATAATACAGAAGCGATGTTATTCATTACATCTGTATGAAAAGTAAGCAGTCATAAAAAAGTATTGATGGCAATTTTGGAGAGCCGAGAAAATATGGAACATTTTAAACGATGGAGAGGTCTGTTTTTGATTAACTGCAGCTGAAGTGAGGGTGTGGCAGGACGTAACCATAAAGGAGAGAAAGAGGAAAAGACAACCAGGGAGACAAAAAGATAAACTACAAGGTCAGGGTGTGTGGAATCAAAAACCAGAACCAAAAGAAGTTGTCCTGAATCTGGACAGAACATTTTTTTTTTTAAACTTCTTTTACAAACATTACATATATTAGTATCAAATCAAACTAAACATCAATGGCTACATTTAAATGTTTAATAGAAGCCTTCTCTGGGGAAACTTGTACATGAAAAGGGCATTAATGTAAACAGAAGGTAAACATTTCCACAAAACTGCCTAAAGAGAAGCCATTACTGAAATATTACAACAGCTGGCAGCTCAACTATTAGACAGTCCATAGTGCTGTAGGACAAAATGCTGGGACTAATAAAATCAATGTTGGTTGATACCAAACCAACTAATCAAGTTGCAGGCCATTGGTCTAACGTAAGTTTAGTAACCTCTGACAAGTGGTTGTAACCTGGTACATTTGCTTATTCTGTGGAAAAAAAAAAATCTATTGCCTCATTCAATCCAAACTCACCTGCCTATTGGACGCATAGGCCTGGCTTAGGTAGTTCATCCAGCAATGCCTGGCACTAAGCAGATGAAAGCACCTGCACCTGTCAAACAAACTGCTGGAACTGTGATAAATTAATGATCAAATGGTTCGCCGAGAAGTACAGTGGCACGGCTGAGTCCTGTAAGCCCCAAAGCTATAGAAGAAAAGACAGATAGAAATGGTGAGAGAAAGTGAAATCAAGACACGTGTGTGTGTGTGTGTGTGTGTGTGTGTGTGTGTGTGTGTGTGTGTGTGTGTGTGTGTGTGTGTGTGTGTGTGTGTGTGTGTGTGTGTGTGTGTGTGTGTGTGTGTGTGTGTGTGTGTGTGTGTGTGGATGGTACTTGTCTTAGTAGGGTGAGCGTTGGTAGTGTTATACTGCGTGGTGGCACCCACAGTGCCCTCTAGTTTGTGCATCATGCAGAACAAAATAGCGTACCCTACCACAGCACAACGTTTGCTGATGTTTGACGTCTATAAAGATGATAATACTGGTAAACCCTCATACCTATAATTTATCTAGAACCTACGTCCTAGTCTGAATCCACAGTCCACAAAATGTAACACAAGCAAACTCTTTATTAGAACTGTGCTTTATTAGATGTACCAGGGAGCATTATCAAATCAGACTTCATCAAAACACAGCTGAAATGTATTATTCTCCTGCAGTACTTTTGTGTGGCTCTGCACAAACAGATTGTCTGTCTCTTTCTATGTGATTGAATATACTTTGGGAGGGCAAAGGATTACTAATGGCTTCTGAGGATAAAAGGGATATGATGTCAAAAAAAGGGGGTGGTGGGGGGGGTATAAACAAAACCTGCTTGTGGGTTTTGCCTCTTGAAAGAGGGAAGTCACCCAGTGAGTGGATATGCGGCACATTTTCATCCTTATTATGTCGTCCAGGCATTGTGACGGAGTGCCGCAGCTCATCTTATATGCAGTTATCCAGCAAACTACCAGCCTTCCCCCTGCTGCTCCACCGGCCTTTGATAAGAACAGAGGGAAATTAAAATCATGAACCTGAATTATGAATCCAATGACAACATAGCCTCCGAAGACTCCTTCTCGGCACCGTCTCTCTTGGCTCTTTCTCCTCCTCCATCTCTCTCACTTTTACTTTTGTTCTTTATTTCTCTTTCAATCTGAGCGTTGTTCACTGCATTTCCTCTCCTCAACTCCGCCCTTCTTTTCCTTTGGTTAAAGAGGATTCAACTGCTAGCATATTCCATAAGAGCAAGAGAGACTGAGGGAGAAAGAGGGAGGAAAAAAAAAAACTTTCAAACGATGATAACACACAGTTTGATAAAACTGACAAGGGACTCAATTAAGGCTTCCCTGTCAAAGCAGGAGTGATATTTTATTAAGTGGCAGCGTGCCATTCGATGGGTACATCAAGCGACACATCTGTAGACGAGAAGGCTGCACCAGCCGAGTAAGAGGGACACGTGTTGCAGCTTTCAGGAAACATCAGTCGAAACTCACTTCATCACATCTGCTGAAAAATTAAGAGCCCCCGATATTAGGATGCTCATTTACTTTTTCATGCGCCACCCCTCGTATTTGGGGAGAGACTCCTGCCATCCTGCCATTTTTTCTTTTTTCTTTTCTTTTTTATTTCAAACATACCCGAGCACAAAAGCTCCTGGTATTAGCTTTTGTTTCACTGCCGCCAGAACAAGCGCGACCAAGATTCTGCCACATCTGAAAAGGAAACAACCAAAGGGCTGCATCGCCGCCAGTGCACATACATGCTTCGGAGAAACATGCTTTTTTTTAGGGCAATGGGTTGTGCTTATATTGTAGCTTTGTCTCATGTTTCAGTTGCGATTCGCTTTTCCATGACTTCTGATTCAGGGCTTTAAAACATTAAATAGTGGAGAATTACAGCTGTAGACGTGTATTCTGGAGAGATGCTCAAATTGTTGTTTAAAGAATGATATTTGCTATGAGTTACAGACGGAAATGAGCTCAGGAGATTTGAAGGAGCATAAACTTATTCTGAAATGCAAACAAGAAAAAACACTTGTTTATGTTTATAAGTGTGTTGTGTTTCAAAATGAGCCTGCAACAGAATGTCAGTCACAGACAAAGTCGAGACAAACTTTTCTCCAAAAAGTTATTTCATCAGTGCGACAATTACATAATGTAATATCTTATACAGCATGTATTCTATTCTCTGAAGAAAAAAAATATATATATCTTTTTTTATTCTGGCTCTTTTCTTTGGTGATCTGACGTCTGGAAGCTGCAGCTTTGATTAACACATTTCACTGTTGTTTGCATATATAAATTAAAAGTCAGTCTACCGTTGCACTTATTTTAAGTTGCCCTGGATGAGACAGCAAGTAAAATATGAAAAAATGGAAGATGGAGAGCAGCTTTCCTTGTCTGTCTACCATCGCAAACAGAAGACTTGAGTATAATTTTTTTTTTAAATATATACATATATATATATATGGCTACTGAATTTTCTCCTAAAGTAAACCTAATCCTGTGGAGACAGCAAACATGGTGGTCGTGTTGGAGTAGTGGAGAGGCTGTAGCATTACGACAAGATGAAACCTTAATTCACAAGTCTTTCTTGGAATTGAGATTGCTCTTGTACGACGTTGTGAAAAACGAGATCGCCTCCATCCTCTCCCACAAACACGCTCCATATATATGTGTGTATGTGTGTGCATGGGTTTTACATGGTGTACACAATTTATGGGTCTACTTTCTGCCTTGCCTCCAGTGTATCTGGGATTGTTTGTGTACAGCTGCGTTGCATTCATCTCCACAAATGCATGCGTGTGTGTGTGTGTGTGTGTGCACAATGCGCTGTGCCGGTGGAGCTGACACCTGTGTTGTACAGGAGCTCGGTGCTGACCATACATAGTCTGTTTCATCTAGAACAAAAGCACTGTGGGAGGACACAAAAGGCCAGGTTCAAAAGCGTTGCAGGCGTCAGGAGCCCAGGCCCAGATACATGAAACAATCAGTGTAAACTTGTCCTGAGCTAAGAGGGCTGTGATGCACCTACAACAATGCTACTCATGCTCTGCTACAGGCTGGGCTCTGTCCACATAAGACAAGATTAAAGCTCTGGGTGGATCAATCCGTGTTGCTGATTAGCGCAAAAGACTGTTTTTGTGTTTCTATCATTGATTAATATGTCTCTCTGAAGATGAGCAGTAATTTATGCACTGAGAGCACAGCGCCGCGCTTCTCGTTGGTGGTGCGGTTGTGTAGCGGTGGGGACAAAGAGGTAGCGTGTGTTGCTGTGATTAAGGGAGATTTCCTCACAAATACGTGCACAAACGAACCTGCTGTGACAATTGTGATGAGCGAGGGTGTGTCTCTGTGCAACTCGTACAACTCGATACCACATATCAATGACAGATGGAGATGCTTGAGCAGATTCGGGCACTGACAAGAGTTTAATGAAGAGATGAGGCATGCACACGCCACTAAAAATATCTGAAGGTTTCGCCCCCTGCCAATCTCCATTAAATCTCCATTGCTTCTTCCTCCTCCACTTTCTGCTGGATATTTATGACCGATAGATCTGTCAGTGCTCTTGTTAAACAAATAAAAGTTGCAGCTTGTGCCATAGTGGCGACACTTTCATCACTCCTCGGCCTGAAGCGAGCCCACACCTCCCTCTTGCACGGGCGCTGAACCTGATGAGCTACGACTTGGGAATGTGACATTTACATTCAGCCACCACATGTAGCATAGCTGTGTTTATTTTTCAGCTGCGGAACACCATTTGGGTAGTTCAAGTCTGTCATACACTTATATAACACCACATTTATTCTCGTGTGAGTCTTGCTTGTAATTCTGATTTACTGCGGCTAAAAGTGAAGTCATTTTTAAGCACCTCTTCTCTGAAAAGATGAAAAGAAAGATTCATGATAGTTCCATCTGTGTAGTGATTACTAAAGTAGCACGTGTAAAATCCAACTCAATTAAGTTTTTACGCAGGGTATTGTTAGGTCAAACGTTCAATCCGATCTGAGATGGCGAGTTCCGTCATTTGTATCGTCTATGTGCTTCTGTGTTGGTACAGCTTTCAGATTCATTCACCTGAAAACTACTCAACAACCACTAAATTAAAATGTCCCATTAAATTTATGGCAGATATTGATTATTATTAAGACTCTGAGCAAGGGCTCAATATCTAAAACACATAAAACCTGACTCCAGTGGAGATGAGTAAACACTGCAGTAAAATAGCCTCCAGCAGGTACCACTTTACATGTGATGTTTCACATCTTTAAACCTGTTAACAGCTCAGCTGAAGCTTGTTTAAGCTAAATGTTGAGAACTTGACAATACCATTCATGGTACATCACTGACCATCCAAGTTTGTCTATATCCATTCCATAATATCAATGACTTCCTTTACAAACAAACTAATGGACTTTGTTAATCCGAAATGGACAGCAGTAACTCTCCCCCTTCATTCTGGATGTCAATCTGCAGCCTGACAAAAGAAAGAGCATAATCGTTACCCCAAAGTGCATCACAGAGGTTTGTTTTCCAATATCTTCTCCCCCATTGTCTCACTGACATACAAAATATCTCCACACACTTCTTGATGCGTTTTCTTTCTTTCTTTTGTTCTTTCTTTTTTTTGTTTTGTTTGGGTGACACTGCACTTGGATTTGCCACTGGTATTACAGATGGTGCTTTCATTGCCCAGATTTAGTGGTTACTTCAGCAGTTACTTTTACATTTGGCATTTGAAGTACTGTTGCAACCAAAGAAAAAGAACTAAAGCAATACTCTGGCAAGGACTTGAAATAAAAGTAGTAGTTTTTGCCAACTTAGTATCGCTAGCACTTATGTTTATTCATTTAAATGTGCTTTTAAGCGGCTGTGAACCAATGGACTTCAAGTTTAGAAGCTCACTGCCCTCACCTCTTGGCCACCGTTCTTCTCCAAAGATTTATTAATTTTGATAAAAGATGAAATTATTAAATAAACTGAAATACTATACTATACTTTATAAACATATTGAGGGAAAACTTTAGACTACAACTGTTTTTAAAAAAAAAAATCTAAATATTCACTTTTAAAAGTTGGATTGTTGGTCAGCCAGTGAGATAGAATTAAAGACTAATAAAGTCCAAAGAGATATTTGATCAAATACACATATAAATAAATAAATAAATAAATAAATAAATAAATAAGAGATATAGATAGAGATATAGAGATACAGAGAGACAGAGAGACAGATAGACAGATAGATAGATAGATAGATAGATAGATAGATAGATAGATAGATAGATAGATAGATAGATAGATAGATAGATAGATAGATAGATAGATAGATAGATAGATAGATAGATAGATAGATAGATAGATAGATAGATAGATAGATAGATAGATAGATAGATAGATAGATAGATAGATAGATGTAAAATTATGCAATGTACAGTCCACAAGCAAATGCATTAGGTTACTAGTCACCACTGTGCTCTGTCCAAACAGCTTGGTACAACCAGTCAGCATGTAAGTTAAGCACAGAGTTCGTTGGTTTGTCTGTGGGTGCAGTTGAAGGCATGTGAGCATGTGTGTGATGGTCCAGGTACTGTTTTGTTCCCCCTTAGTACCTGCAGGCTGTTCTGCTCTGACCAGATACCAGTGTTGTCAGCCCAGGGGCATTGTGTCTAGGTTGGCTGAGCTTTAGTCCTCTCACTATTACTCTGCCTTGGTGGAGGTGTTTAAAGTTTCCGGGTGACAGTTGTAGCAGTTGCAGCAATATATCTTGAAGTTCACTTTGTTTTTGTACAAGCCAAAATAAAAACCCATTCTGACTACGTATTTCTAATCATGTGGCAATCGGTTGTTTGAGGTCGAGGGTTTATTAACTTTATTTGTTGATGTAGTGGAGAGCACAGTAATTTATAAACACATGTGGGACTGGATTGACATCAGGGGGGATGTTTGGACTTACAAGTAAGTGTAGAGATGGACAGAAGTATCTTCCTCTTCTCTCTGATGCATATCAGTATTCTGTGTGTACCCAGCTGACAGTGTCAGCCCCGAGTTTCTAGCTTCTGCTTCCCCGAGAGTCACTGAATCAAAACAGATGAATTATAAACATAAAGCTGGGTGTAATTCAGGAGAGCATTAGGTTCAAAAAGCATTGGAGGCCTATGGCACAAAAGTACAAAACTAATACAGGAATGCCTAAGGGATGCACCTTCTCATAGAGAGAGCAGTTCCTAACACAACAAGACACTCAGACAAGTGTTGAGGAGTACACTTTGCACAGTAAGTTGCAGCATTTCAAGTACAACCTAAAATAATTTCAACTAGAACAGGTTACTCAGGTCATAGCATTGAACCATAAGTTACACTGAGAAGTTGTACATGTCGGACCAAATACAAGAACTGGGACAATGTATAAACATACAAGGATGTATTTTGATGAATATGCAAACAGACTGCTGGCTTTTGCAGAAATCATTGAAATTTATTTATTCTAACTTTATTTTTGAGGTTGTAATTTGCTGTGGTGTTGAGTTGGACTGAATTGTATTGAGAGTTATTTCTAACATTCAACCAATCCTATAACAAAACTATCGTGTTTTTGTTGGCCAAAATTATGAGAGGAGTCTTGATATATTGCTGTCTTGCTCAAACAAAACATGATACTATGACCTTAGAAATTAACAACCAGCCAAAATCATTTCCAAGTAATTCAAGAACGGTAGAGGCAGAGTTCATGACAGACCTGTACTGGATGAGATGATGTCCTACAATTGTACATAATGGAGTTACTTTGTATATATTGTACAATATACAAGCTGTTTTTGCTACACAAGTTGTTTTACTTGTTGTGACAAAAACCAACATGATCCGAAACTGCATTTCTGTTACCAAATGCAAAACAAAGCACAAGTTCATCAGTGTGTGAGAGCAAACATGTCTGCCAAATCGGAGAGAATTTACTAAAGACTTCTTGCAAAGTTATCGCAACTTTAGGTTTGAAGCACTGATCCTTAAGCTATTTAAGAGAAAAATTTTAGAGCGTGTGCGAGGTTTAAAGAGTGTATCCCCGAAGGCACTTTCGAGATGCAGCAATAATGAAAATGGCAATAATTGATCAAACTGAACGCATAACTCCAGCTCATTGCGTTCATTATTGAGGAAGTACACAAACAATGGGGTTAACACAATCCTTAACATTTAATGGCAAACCCATTCAGCTTAGAGATCTCTACACAACATCTACCTGTTGTAAGCTGGTTGATGAAAAACGAACCACTCACTTTTTGCACAATGACCTCTCGGTCTGATGAGTTGTATTAAGGAGTAATATTGCGTAAACGACTCATTCAGTTGGACAAAACCAAACAAAGTCGTGTGAGTAAGTGCTTAGTCAGACCTTTTGTTTCGTCCAGATTCCTTGTGGCTTGGCACATGCTCACAGGCGAGAACAGCCTATATATACATGCACATAATGTTTAGTCTCTTCCGAGTGTGTATGTGCATATCCGAAAGTGGGAGGTAAACAAGTTTAATCATCCTGTTCCACGTCGCTTCCACTGACAGCTCATGCTAACACACGATAAAGGTGGTGCATCGGAGTTTTGGCCGAGCTGAGGCATGGGAAGAAAAAACAGTAGTGAGGGCACAGAGACAACAATAAATAGTTATGTGGTGATGTCGCAGAGCCTAACAACACTAATTAGCTACACATACATTGGTGGAGAAGAACTTAACGGGCCTTTAAATTATGCATTTATCAAACAAGACTTAATAGGAAGTGACAAGGAGCCTGGCAATCTGGCAGCCATCTGGAAGACAGGCCTGTCAGTCACAGAGAGGTGAGAAGGAAAGATGGCTGAACTCTGGGTTGACCCCGGAGAGAGGGAGGACTGAAGGGAAAGAAAGACTTGCAAGATGGAGAGAGACACTAAGACAAGAAACAAGGAAACGGCAATGAGAAGTAGAGGTTGATGAAGACAGCGATAAGAGTTGGGTTTAAAGGTGACATGGACAGATTTGAAGAATAGAGAAGTTGATTGGGACACTGCTAAAAATGGATTGGGGGGGTCAAGTATAGCTGGCACAAACACAAGGTCACTAAGAGGGGCAAGTTTTTGACAGCTTTGGTGAAAAGATTTGTCAGGGTCATTGTATCTCAGTTTTACAAATAGGCACATGTGCACGCCCAATCCTCCGAGCACTGCACACCTCCACAGACTGCTGCTGCTGCTGACCCAGCTAACCGCACACAAATTTGTAGAACTGCTCAAATATGTGAAAACATGGGACCGCGAGTAGCGCTACATAAATACCCATTCTTTCTTTGTCACACAATTCACATTCCACGAGCATCCGCTGCACACTTCACTTAACCTAAATACACTTCACACTAAACCTGCGGTATGTTTGACTGCAGCGTGTACCTCATGAACTCTGCTGACAAGCCTTGTTGTTGTTGTTGTTGTTGTTGATGATGATACGGTTATTGGTCTATGTCAGCCCCTACAATTATGCAGTGGGTGCAACCCCAAAGCCTGCAGTCAAAAAGTTCTGTAAATGGCACAGTTATAGCGCCAGGTTGATAGGCTGCCATCTGCAGCTGCTTCCCTGTGCAGATGGGGACACAGTAACGAGGCGAACAAGAAGAAAACTGACAAGACTGTGATACGAGCAACGAACGATTCTTCAACCAGCTCATGCTGCACTTTGATTCGCTCCCTCCAGTGGTTAGAGTGATTTTGATTTTACCCGCCTGTATTGTACTTAGACTCTTTTTCTCCTTTAAAATCTGAGTCTGATTTCACATTGTTCTCCACCTAAGTTATGTATGACAAACGCCTGGGGCCAAATCACCATCAAAGCGGCACATTGCAGGAACACAGTGCTTCCGAGCTTCTTACTGATGACAGATGTCACTTTTGAAGTGAGCGAGGGGATGAAAGTGGCGGGGATGTGACGGGCGGCATGAGGACAGCTTCTCCACCGCGACCTGCCATTGTCAGCACTGCTGAGGTGTAATGGGGAGAGACTCGAAGGGCCTGGAGGCTTCAACGGCCGTCTGGGGTGTCTGTCTCAGTGCCCAACAGGGGCCGAGACTGAAACGTCATCGCCACCTAGCCCTACGAGGCAGAGAGCAGCCTGCACCTAACCTGGCAACCTGGCAGCCTTGTCAGCCAGCCAGCCAGCCAGCATTCCTTTGCCACCCATTTGGGATGGAAGTGCCTCCCTCCGTTACACTGGCTGTTCTGCCAGTGGATTCGTCAGGGTATAGAGAGAATAGCTAATCTGAGGGAACCAGCAGCCCAGAATCAAAGGGCCACTGGCTTCTCTCTTCCTTGTGTGTAGCAGCGCTCACCTGGGTACTATCCCCGGTGTGACAGAGGGAACAGCAAGAGGACTTGGTAAACAAGGCAGAGCAATACAACTTTCAAACAGAGAGGCAGCTAGTGCAGGGAAACCAAAACAAACTCTTAACTCAGGAAATTCACAGAGCGTTTTCCCCCTGCCTTCCCCACTGTTCCCTGTGTCTTTATTGTGGCTTGATATGTCACCACTGTCTATATCTCCTACTTACTCAGGACTTCAAGTGGCTGTCTCTATTTTGCTGGGCCATAAATTATTCAGTGCCATGTGTCTTCTTAGTATCTGCGCTTTCCATTGGGTTGCTAACTTATCCCTTCTTCTGAGAGAGGGGCTGGTGCTTTGAGACAGAGTTTGCAAAAGGTAACACAGGAACTTCAGCACCGACAACCACTTTCTTAGTAGGAGCTCTTGTCAAGTACATATATTTGTTCCGGCACAAGGAAAAATATAAAAAAGAAAAACAAGGGAAAAAAAAGTTGTATCTGAATACAACATGGAAACCAACAAGCTCCACTGCTGCTACTACAACAACTTGGACTTGTATCTGAGCTAAAAATAATGACAGTATTCCACATAGAGGAGTGTATTTTTTGTTTCCCCAAGCACATGCATGTGTGTGTGTGTGTGTGTGTGTGTGTGTGTGTGTGTGTGTGTGTGTGTGTGTGTGTGTGTGTGTGTGTGTGTATGTGTGTGTGTGTGTGTCTGTTTGCGTGTATGTAAAAAGCTGAGGGAGCCCAGTGTATGTAAATAGCCATATGAGACTGCATAGCATTACTGTCCAGACATTGAAGAGGTGACCTGATCCCAATTAATCACACAATCCCAGGGAGAACTGTCACATCCCATCTCCATCAGCAGTACCATCCTGTTCTGTCTCCCTCTCTTGTCATCCTCTGTTCCTCTATCTCTTTTCCTCTCCCCCTCACACACATACACACACACAAAAGACACTCCATGCATATCCTACCAGGCCCCATCATCCCCTCACTAAAAATCTGCACCCCCCTCTTCCCCTCACCACGCTTGTATTCAAACACCCGGGGTCTAGAGCTGACAGGTCCGCTGGCATGGGCCAGTCGGTCCCCACCTGTCCCCCTAGCTTTTTCCCCCAGAAGGCAAAGTGCCACAAGAGCAACGAGGATGGGATTTCTATCTTTACAGCTGCCAAAACAGAATGCAGCCTTAGGCTTCCCAACCCCCCAACAAAGAGAGTGTTTGCACTGTACCAGTATCAGTGAAGAAGAGCATCTATTCCACAGTTTATCAGTTAGTTCAACAACAGCACTCTTGGAGCGAATGACGTTGAAAAAAGGATTCAAAACGTATGTCTCAGAGGAAGCTTGTTTTACTAAAACGTGACAAGATGGTGTTTGTACTGTACAATACTCAAAACATCAATAGAGCGAGTGACCCCTTTTGTAAATATGCTAAGCGAGGATATCTACCGCTCTATAGACTGACATGACTGTGAAAGAAGGTCCTTTGAAGCTAATTGTGATGGCTGTGTTGTTATGTCACAATTTCAAACTCAATAGCATGGGCTGCAGTCCTGTAATGTTCTCCATTGTGAAATTATAACCCTATGATAAAGGATGTTACCGTTACCTAATTATAGTTTTGGTAGATATTTCATTAGAAGCCCAGCAGTAGAAAAAGAAAAAAAAAAGTTGACCAAGAAAAAAGGCTTTTACAATCAAAAGAGAATGTACTTTGACTCCTGTGTGACCTGCAACTCAAAAGACTGGTCTAATAAGGGCTGTCTGTCGAATCTATCAGCAACACTAAAATGAAACATATCCCCCTTTTTCCTCAGACATTGATACAAGTGGAGATCAAAACACTCGGCATGTCTACCAACGTGGCACACTGGATACAGGAGTCATGTCGTAGCTTTGTCTTGATTCATCCTGATATAACCATTTTGAGTATTCTCTTTGAAAAATGGAAAAGTGGCATCTTGTGAAATCACAGAAGAAGTCAGGAGACTATGTATCACATGTCGTTAAAGTTCTATTGTTTCACCCATCTGTTAGTCGACTTTTTCATGTCTGCTTGTTCAAGCTGTTCTCCATTGTGCTGTTATAGTTGCAGGACTGTGACATGAAATAAAAAGTCTGCAAGAACACAGGGTGAAGCAGGGTTTTCGGCTTTCATTTAAATCAAAAGTGACAGCTGATACTTTATGAAGTTTAAAATTGAAATGACTATTTCTGTTGCTGTTGCTTGGCAAATGCAAAATAAAATAAAATGTTTTATGAATAACTTAGGGTCGCTCTTCCTCGCAATTTAAGCAGCATCTTCACTCGCAAGTACAGTTTATTTGTGGCTGAATGTGTAGATGATGACTTTAACTGTAGTTGCTGTAAAAAGATGACTGAGTCCAGGGAACGGAAAGGGTCCAACGGGCCATCCGAGGACCCGGTGAGGCAAGGAAGACCCCATCTTGGGAATGATCCTTTGAGTACTGAGTAAGAAATGGGTGGGCATGTGTTCCCAGAGCACCATAAATTCTCCTCCTCCTACATCACTCTGTGTACTGAATCTTTCTCTACTGTCTCAGCTTCTTACCCTAGCACAAGAAAATTAAAAATCAGTCAGAAATGGAACAGTGGGATGCGTATTTATGATGGTAATGAGGCCTCGTGTGAATTCCTCCATCTTAAATCTTGTTAATCACCAATTGAGAGCTCCCAAACCACAAGGACGGCAGCCAGTGAAACTCTGCGCAACAAACGGATAAACATCAGAGATAGCACCTAACAGCAGCAGCGGCACCAGGGAGGCACTAGCCTTTAAGAGTGGGGGGAGAACTCAGCCACTTCTATGAATGCATTAAATTCACGTTTCTCTAAAGAAAAATAAAACTGCCTCAACAAGACATTTTATAGAATTTCGTTTGTTTTATATAGTTTAAACTATTTACCATTAATATGTTCTAAATTTATCATTAAAAAACAATCTTGCACTTTGTTCGCTTTTTACAAACAAAAATAAAGGTTAGTCCATTTAGGAATGAGCACAGACATTCCACCTGAAAAAAAAAATGTTTTAACCATGAAAACATAGACAACCGAAATTTAAACATGCACTGATTGAGAGAACAAAATGTTTTGAATATTGATGAATTGCTTTTATGCGTATAACTGAAGGACAAACTATAACTGATGGTGTTAAAAGACACATTATTAAAAGACAAGGTGTGAGCCCAAATAAAAAATATTTGTTAATGTCAGTTTACAGTTATTGCATGCCCTGTGGAGGCTGAGAAAGATGAGATGGACGAAGGAGTCGAGTCGGCTTTCTTTATTGCCTCCATCAAACATTTCTCTCGTGCGTCACCACACTTTCTCTTTTAACACCTCCCTGTCACCAACACACTCCCACACGTCACCGACACACCCACTCCATTCTGCTTGAGAGAACCTCCCCCCATGTTTT